>NC_056448.1:37651122-37931122 GCF_018296145.1 Oncorhynchus tshawytscha
CCACAATTCTCACGTGACTCGTCTGAAGTCGGTACAGCCGATCTGCCAACTTCGGTCTGTAGCGTCCAAACCGTTTGGGCTACACTCTATGACCCCTCTGTGGAAAGGCGAGTCTCTCACGGACACGTATATTTCAGTTGTTTTGCACTAGGAAGCTTACAAGAATAGTCTGAAGATAGCCGGGTACCAGTTTTAAAAAATGTATGAAAACATACACTACCGTTCAAAAGTTTGGGGTCACTTAAAAATGTCCTTGTTTTTGAAAAGCACATTTTTTTTGTCCATTTTTAAAATATCAAATTGATCAGAAATACAGTGTAGACATTGTTAATGTTCTAAATGACTATTGTAGCTGGAAACTTTATGGAATATCTACATGGGTGTACAGAGGCCCATTATCAGAAGCAATAAAACTGTCCTCCTTTAGACTAGTTGAGTATCTGGAGCATCAGCATTTGTGGGTTCGATTACAGGCTCAACATGGCCAGAAACAAAGAACTTTCTTCTGAAACTTGTCAGTCTATTCTTGTTCTGAGAAATGAAGGCTATTCCATGTGAGAAATTGCTGAGAAACTGAAGATATTGTACAACGCTATGTACTACTCCCTTACAGAACCAGAATAGAAAGAGGAGTGGGAGGCCCCGGTGCACAATTGAGCAAGAGGACAAGTACATTAGAGTGTCTAGTTTGAGAAACAGACACCTCACAAGTTCTCAACTGGCAGTTTCATTAAATAGTACCTGCAAAACACCAGTCTCAACGTCAACAGTGAAGAGGCGACTCCGGGATGCTGGCCTTCTAGGCAGAGTTCCTCTGTCCAGTGTCTGTGTTCTTTTGCCTATCTTAATCTTATTTTTATTGACCAGAATCAACTAGTCCAAAGAAGGACAGTTTTATTGCTTCTATAATGAGCACAACACTTTACTGCTAACATAATTGCAAAAGGGTTTTAACAATGTCTACAGTGTATTTCTTATCAATTTTATGTTATTTTAATGGACAAAAAATGTCTTAAGTGACCCCAAACTTTTTTGAATGGTAGAGTATATGGAGAAACTAGTTCAGTGTCTAAAATAAGGGGTTGTCAAAAAAGTAAGAGTCCTGATCTTTTGTATATCTCTCAGATACAGGACAGACACTTCAGAACAAACTTCCTTTAGATTTTTTTGGGGACTATCTGACGCTGTTATGCATTGCTATGGGCTAATAGTAAGCTTTAAAAAACGAACCTTTTTTTTTTACCTTATGGAGTTCTGAAATTTCAAATCAAACAGCTAAATGATCCTTGGTATGACCATATGTTCACTTAGTAGAACCCCCACGTACGTAGACTCTTAAAGATTTGAAAGGGATACTTCGGGATTTTGGTAATGAAGCCCTTCATCTACTTTTCCAGAGTCAGATGAAAAACTCATGGGTAACATTTTTATGTCTACATCCAGTATGAAGGTAGTTAGCCAATGCTAACTAGCGTGTATGTTATCAGTTTCCCTAGACTTCCAATCATTGCGCTAACACTAGTTAGCAACTTCCTTTAAACTGGATGCAGAGACATAAAAATGGTATCCATGAGTTCATCTGATTCTGGGGAAGTAGAGTAAGAGCTTCTTTGCCAAAATGACCCTTTTAATGGACATGCTATATGATATTTCATAAAGATTCTCAGAGTAACCTTTTGCAGTCTTGAGAGAAATGATCAGCTTTGAGGATGGGTTTGGCTTATGTCGTTATAAGCAAAGGTTTAGATTTTTAACGATATTGGTATGAACTTACTGTATCCCGTCACAATCTCTTGATTAATTTTATCTTTCTGTGCCTACTGCCAATTTCCTACTACAAAAGGGGGAAATGTCATAACTTATGAATGAAAGATGTATCAACACTTAAAGGAGACTTCCACAAGTCAGCAAAAATCGGATGGGTTTCCACCAAGCATTACTGAAGTACTGTAATTGAATTAATTCAGGATTATGGGGTTGAAATTATCATTGTATATTTATGTCAAGCTGTGATATTTTGTGTGAAAGATTTTACATACCACAAAAGTGTTACTGGAATGGTGTGCACAATGGAGTTAAAGTGAAGCTATGAATGTTTTGTTTCTGTGAGCAGGCAGACCCAGTGGTGGTGCTGAACGATGAAAACACTGTGGTCTTCACATCCAATCGGCTACAGGAGGGGGGCGTGCCTCAGTTGGAACAGGGAATGGTAGTTGGCCAGCTTACCCTGGCAGATGCACTGATCATTGGAAACTGCAACAACCAGGTGTGTGAACACAGATTCTAGTCTAAAGTGCAGCTCTAAAACAACCTCTTGACCAGTCTGGGGACCCACATTCTAAACTATAATAATTTGTGTTTGTCAGGTAAAATTCAGTGAGCTAACCATCGATATGTTCCGCATACTCCAAGCTTTGGAGCGGGAACCAGTCAACCTGGCTACTACAACTTCTAAACCTGGAACATTGGTGAGGGGGAATACTGGAAACGCATCTTACACTGTGTTGTGGGCAACAACATAGACAGAATATTGCAAATGTAAAAAGTCTCGAATGTGATATGGGAGAAAGGCAGCGCCGGAAACCCTACATGAAACCTGTCCTGTAAACAGCTGCTTACTCCGTTTCTTCCTTCACAGGCCCTTACCCCATGTCTTCCTTCACAGGAACCCAGCGAGAAGCCAGCCAAGAGAGAGAACCCTCACAAGTACCTGCTGTACAAGCCAACGTTCAGCCAGCTCTACACCTTCTTGTCTGCCTCCTTTAAGGTCAGTCTCCAACTGTCTCCCCGATGTGTCAGTCTTCACTTGTCACCTGTGAGAAAGACCCGATTGTGTGACGGTTAACAACATTTCATGACCGCCACAGTCCTAGTCCTACCCAATGAAAACGCTGAACAGAAAGAAATCTACATCCTGTTCTAGAGTACATCCTAATGGAATCCCATCAGAATTGTATAAAATATCAATAAAATGTATATTTTAATACATTAATGATTTTTGGATGGTATTGGCTGATTTTAGGTGTTGTTTTGTAGGAGTTGCCAGCGAACAGTGTGCTGCTCGTCTATCTTTCAGCTACTGGAGTCTTCCCTACCGGACGCTTGGATTATGAGGGTACACCCCCTTAAATTCTGTACACACTCACTAGTTCATACACTGGTCACGTTCTTGCAAGCAGGAGCTGAAATTCATCTGATGATGTATTCAAAAAATGTGATTGATTTTCTATCAGGACCATATGACTTTGGAGGAGTTCTCACCAACACAAACCGTGATGTGGTGAACGGGGAGACTGTACAGAAAAGGAACCAAGCCCAAAAAGAGATGCACTGGTAAGGAACAGGTTCTGGCAATCCACTGTCCTCTGTGTTTTTTGGCAGACATGAGATGCATGTACAGTATTGGTGTTTAAAAAGTTACATAGAACTTCTTGCACAGCCCACTTTATTTATTAACACACTCTACAATATTCGCCCAAATTGTTTGTAATGTGTGTGTGTGTACATGCAATGACTGTTGACTCCTGTATGCCTTAGCCTTCACCCTGGGGACTTGTTCCCTTTCACCCGGAAGCCTCTCTTTGTCATTGTGGACTCTTCCAACAGCACAGCCTATAAGGTTGGTGAGAATTACATTCATCACAATTACACCTTTTTTGGGTTAAGAGAAGGATAATGATAACTTTGATGTGCTTTTCCTACATTGCTAAAACACTCAACTTAAATTGATTGATGGTAGTTCCCTGGATTTTCATCATTATTTTACTGAACAACAATATAAACGCAACAATTTCAACGTTTTTACTGAGTTACAGTTCATGAGTGGCGCAGCGGTCTAAGGCACTGCATCTCAGTGCTAGAGGTGTCACTGGTTTGATTCCAGGCTGTATCACAACCGGCAGTGATTCGGAGTCCCATAGGGTGGCGCTCAATTGGGCTTGGTCGGGGTAGGCCGTCATTGTAAATAAGAATTTGTTCGTAACTGACTTAATTAATAATGAAATAAAAATATTAGGAAATAAGTCAATTGAAATAAAATCATTAGGCCCTAATCTATGGATTTAATGTGACAGGGCAGGGGTGCAGTCATGGGTGGGCCTTGGAGCCAGGCCCAGCCAATCCCCACAAAAGTGCTTTATTGCAGACAGAAATACTCCTCACCCCCCTCCAATTTTAAGTTGCATTTAAGGAAAAGTGGACTATTCCTTTTGGGAATTCAGTCTGGTGTGATTCTTACTAACGCTAATATTAATGCCTTGTATCTCCATGTAGAATTTCACCAATCTCTTTGGTCAGCCGCTGGTGTGCCTGCTATCTCCCACAGTCTATCCAAAGAGCATGCAAGGTTAGTTTGTCACTATTATTATAGTTTTTACGCCTCTGTACTCCTCTTAATTAGCGTGTTACAGGCAACCGTCAATTACTTTCAATGTTGAAGTCGGCAATTACACTATGCCATACTCTTTAACTATTCTAGAAAATAGCTCTTAGAGCTTGTCAGTTAATTCTCAAATGCGTTGGCCTATTGATACCAGCCATTGTACTCATTTAGTCCGTTTTATGTGGCTGATTATTTTCCATTGGATTCTGCAATTATTTGAATTCATTTTATTAATTGGTTTAGAAATGTGTGGGCAGAATAAGCCACGTAAGATGAGACATTGTTTTTGTGGGTGTTCTGAGAAACTGTTCTATGAATGTCTCTCAAACTGGTCTCCTTCTCTCAGACCAGTCTCAGCGCGGCAGCCTCTTCACACTCTTCCTGTACTGCCCCCTTCTGGCCTTCTTGTCAGTGTGTGGCCTGAGCAGCCTGCGCCAAGGATTGTGGGAGAAGGCCGAGGAGTTTCTACACAAGGTGTACCGTGACATCGGCCAGATGATTACACGCTCACAAGCTATAGGTATGTTTTTTGTGTTTTTTGGAGAGAAAAAAAATAGATTTTAAGTGCAAATATCACAACCATAATGGTGGAATTTCTCCTTCACAGACCAAGCCTTTCTACAGTTCTATGGTGATGAGTTCCTCCGATTGTTACTGATCCGCTTTGTGTTTTGCTCGGCTACACTGAGACTGCACAAGCTCTTCCGGGTAAATCAGTTTTATTGTGCCCTTGGTACTGAGTTACATCTCCCATAGTTATTCATTGTCGTTACGGTAATTAGGGGGTCAAATGTAATGTCCCTTCTCTGTCTGTCTGCCTTTTGCAGGAGTCCAGGAGCTTCCCGGAATCGTACCCTCAGCTACCCAAACAGGACACGGTGGAGAGCAGCCTCCTGCAGAAGCACGTTCTGGAGCTGGCCGCCATGTTGGATGTGCGGAGCCTCTTTTGGGACGGAACGCTGGACGTGAACTACTAACCTTCAACTGCCCAGCTAGTCACCACAACTATACAAACGCAGACCACCGCTATACACATTCGCACAAGGGAGAGTCCTCATCTTTGAGGTAATTAAGTTACTGGTTGAACACACTGCAATAGTGTCTGTTTCTTTTTAACCCAAGATCCCCTTATTTCCCCTACCTAATTTACTTTACCCTGTCGGCTATACTTATTTCCCCTACCTAATTTACTTTACCCTATCGGCTATACTTATTTCCCCTACCTAATTTACTTTACCCTATCGGCTATACTTATTTCCCCTACCTAATTTACTTTACCCTATCGGCTATACTTATTTCCCCTACCTAATTTACTTTACCCTATCGGCTATACTTATTTCCCCTACCTAATTTACTTTACCCTATCGGCTATACTTATTTTAAGTACATTCATACAGCTACTTGTGGAAGTCAACTATGTACAATGCAAACATGAACAAGTTACCTAGCTACTTATATCCACATGAGCTGAGCATGTACTGCTGTGTTGTTACTATAAAAAAAAAAGCACTCAAATGAACACATGGTGCAGCTATTTTAGTCTGAGGGTGGCAGGAGGACACGTGAAGCTATCGATGGCTTTAACACTTAAAAAGACAGAAAATAAATTAACATAGTTTTACGACAGCACTGCCTGCAATGGGTTCTAAATGGATGCTTCCAGCTATCTGAACTGCAAATGAACTTCAATGCAAGCTGTAGGGAAGTCCCCTCTTCTGTGCATGGGTAGATGTGTTGGCCAAGTTTACTGGATGTAGGGTTTAGAGTGAGACTAACCTCCATATTTGTTTACCCAAATAGATCTGCTGGTTTTAACACATCTAATTCTAATGTAATTGCCTGGAAGTTGCTTTTTTTTGTTTAGTTTCAGTAGTCTGTTCTGTAAAACTGAGGCCTGGATGGGTAAAGTAACAGAGTGCCTGCCTATGCAGACCCTCATGAACAGTTTAGCCCTGTTCAGAAACAACCACTTTCTCCTACCCTCTAGGCACCAGCTCTGACCCGTTTAGATACCAGCTCCTAACATCTAGGTACTAACATACGGTGGCGGTGTCAGCGGCTCTGAATGATCTGCAAACATATCCGCTCATTTAGTGCAGTGACTGAGCAAGTGGGAGGTCGCTAATCTATTTTCACTGTCTATTACTCCTTGTATCAGAGCAAGTTTTCGGACTGGGTTTACCGCGGGTATATGTGTAAGCACCCTGCAGGTACACAGCTGCCCAGCCCCTCACTGGCCAATCAAAATAGATAAATAGACACATCTCTCCCAATCTTCCGCTTTTTCAAAGAAATCACTTGAGGAACCAGGGTAACACTCCTTCTGGGGTGGATCTTTTAAAAGATTTAGCTTTGACCTTGATTGGCAGCATATCATTGGCTGCATATCTTTTGAGACATTGTAGGGATGGAAAAGGCCTCTCTATGCTGTAGCCTATATGTTTTGGGGGTTGCATCCCATGGCAATTATAGTCTTACGTATTCTCTACTTAACCGGCTTTCTCCTGACCAGTTCTTTCAGACCAGTGGGGATTAAGGAAATTAGGTAAACGGGGTAGATTCTGAGATTCACCCCTCCTGATTCAACAACTATTGGTTTCTGGAAATGTAGGACTTTGAGAGGCCCTGTGTCATTCATTATAACTAAGCCCCCATAATGGCATTCCTCTGTCTTAGGCATGATGGTTTACTGGAGAGAGCTCATGCTGCTGTTTCTCTTTCTTTGCATGTCTTATCAGTATTCTTGTCCATAGAGTTTACTCTGTCGAGTTCATGTTAGTCTGTTTGCAGGTCAGTTCCAGCGTTAGCCGTCTAGTGAGTGCCCTGAATGGCAGCAAGCGTCATCTAATTTCCCTATATTGATGGGGGCTTGACGCAATGGAACCGGGTAGTGCTGAAACTGACTTCTGGCAACCATTTTTAAGTACATGTGTGTGGTGATGAACAAAAATAGCCAAATCATTTTGTTTTTTGTATTTACTGAGAGAGAAAAAATGAATTTCAAAATTAAGAAATCACAATTTTAAATGTATATTTATGTTTAATTGAAAATAACAGTATGTGATACAGAGAGATGTTTGGTCTTTAGTACGTATGTTGAATTGTTAATTGTAGAAGCTGTGAAAAATATATGCAGTTGGCACAGCAATTTTAATGAATGAACTGCACATTGTTCCCCCCAACCCCCCCATCAGTTGTTTTGGTCAAATTCAGCCAGCATACATTCCAAGGACATGGAGAGAGTCGGGGAAACTGACACGGTTCTCCCCATTGAAACAAACAAAAGTGGACCATTTCAACATGGGAAATACTACTCCCCATGGCAATTATAATCATATTTTGTTTATTTGTTGACAATGATAATATGATTAATAATGATGATAAAAACAATAGTAGCCTTGCACTTTACTGTATTGAATTATGACCTAATCTTATTTGTCGTGCTGTCAGTATAAAGGCATGCCAGAGAACGTCCAATCCATTATTCCCTATGCCACCCCACGATCATTGTAATACACATTTAGATATTTGATGTTTTTGTCAATGACAATGGACAAGAACACTGTCCATATTTTTTGTAAAAACCTTAATTGTTGTGATATATGATGTTATCTGTGTTATTTCATTAGAGCATGCATGTCTGTCCATGTTTGGGATGGCAGCACAGGGCATGATCATCCAGATCACACAAGACTAGCATCCTAGCTCACTGGGAAGCACAAGCTAGTGCAACGAGCTACACTACCGTAGCTCATCTTCTCTTCACTTAAGGGACCCACTTTCATAGAAATGTATATCTACAAAGCCTCTGTGGACTGTTTCATTCAAACTGCCTTTTGGTTTTATCCAGTTTTTTTTCTTCAAGCACATCATGACCGCGGCGTCACAGTCCAATTTTTAATTGCCACCATTTTTATGGACCACTCCAATTTCCATAAGAGTTATCACTGCCAAAACAAGTTGACTGATGAGCTTTCAGGGGAAGGCCATGAAGAATTACTGTCCAGTTGAGCATATCACCCATGTTTTCTTGGACTATCCTTGATTCATGAATTTACAAACATGACAAAGTCCTCAAGGGAAGAGGAAAAGACAGAGCACCCATACTTAACTAAACCTGATTCAAAAAGGTTGACGCATTGTGACCGTGTCATATCATACACTGTGAATTGTATGCAGTAAAACCATTTTGGGACATGTTTTCCTGCTTTGTCTTTGGGCCTTTGTTTACAGCCCGTTGTAATCTCGTGGTGACTTTACTCTCCTCCATGTAGTGTGTTATTGTGCATTGTAGTTAGGAGCAAGAGGGGAACAAAAAGCACTCATATTCTTATAGAAAAGTGTCAAAGCTTCCTGTGCAAACTGAAGTGAAGCTGCCCCTTTACCATGTATCCCCAACCCAAAATAGGTCTTACTAGTGAGGATAGTACAGTATATGTAAAGTACATATGATATTTATGCATAATGACAAAGCCCTAGACACCATTTTATTTATGTTATAATACTTGTAAATTGTGACAGGATGTGGGCTGACCTCTTTCCCCTGTTGGCATGTAGTTGAAGCCCCTAATAGGGTGAAATGTTGAGAAACAAAGGAATGTCCATTCTATAAATTACGTATCTATTATTTGAAAGTCATGTCAATTCTGTGCAATACATTTCTATCTGCAATGCTTTGAACGTTTCGCACCATTTGGATAAGCCCTAGATGAGTAACACAATGATATGGAACAAAAATATATTTAAGTATGAACATTAATTTCTTGGGCCTAAATCTAAAATGTTACTTTGAGAGTAAGGGTGTTCTTTCTACCGGTTCCTACTGTTGTGGGAGGGAACGATTTCAAAGTGATATATTGGTCGGAATACTCTTTCTTTATAAGTTAAGGGTTTCTAGAGATGCTAGTTAAACATTATTTGGCATTCTTTGTTTATATCCTTTAAACGGTTCTGTCCCATTTGTTGCCAATTATTTGATGTTAAGTATGAAGGAAAAATAAGTTGACCAAAAAATGCAAGCTTTTTTGAATGCTTTAAGAAAATTAAAAGTTTGACTGTTTTGTTTTAATTTGTGTGATATGTATTGTCTTTATTGAATAATCTATTGTTTAAAATGTATTTTATATAGGTGATTGCTTTGACTCCTCAAAAGAAAAGACCTGTTACAAAAGCATCACTCAAACATTTATTTCACACACAAACAATACAGTAGGCATAGGCAAGATATCAAGAGATGCCTTTGGACTGAAGACATTAACAATGTGCAAAATGCCCCTGAATGAATTTAGACACCACTCCAATTTTAAGATTTTTTTTCTAACCAAAACTAATGTCCCTCACTTATTAGCATGCTATCAAAAGGGAAAAAGTCTTTACTGTGTTACAATGGTCCCTTTTTTGATGGTCTTCCGTTGTTGCTGAAAGCATAATTAAGTCATCTGGTTTATCGACATATGTTGTAGACGTCAGTGATGGTTGTATAAAGATAATTTACCTGTTATGTCTATTACAATTAGACACCTAGCTTTCGGGGGCAATGGTTCATTCTCTGGGTGGCTGTAAGGTGTACTTGTTTCAAACCCTGTATGAAGAGATGTCACTTGGAGCTTAACTTTCATAGCTACTTAACCAGAAATGTTCTAGGGTTCTATTCAATCCATATCGCGGAAGTTCAGTGTGATTCAAAGGCAATGTTCCCGCGTCAGCGGAGACTACATTCACGGTAAAACGCTGCATGTCGGCTCAATTGAAAATTACCTTTACTGCCGCCAACACTGCTTTACCTTTTTTAAATATAAATTCAACCTTGCCTCCTGATAGGTCCAGACTTTTTAAATTGATAGTTCACAAATGCACGTATACCCTAGCCCCTCCCTACTGGTTTCCACTTGACCTTCCGCTAGACCAAAATCGGAATCCTCACAGCTCTCTAAGTGCATATGACAGGGTTACTGAAGACTCCTTTGTGCTTGCATAGCTAATCCTATTAAAAACAAAAAAATACTATTTGGATGAGGTGTTTCTCTGGAACTAGTTTGTAGATTCACACGTACCATTGTGTTCAATCTGAACAGGAATACAGGTTCCACAGCCAAATTCACCTGCAGACTAGAGGGCAAATGACAAGGACACTTGTTCCCAGTTAAGATGATCCATGAGTTTTATTGCAGCAGGCACTTTACAATGAAATCCCCCACCCACCAATTAATTGAATCTGTCTCTTTATATTAAATGTACTTTTGTCTGTACAAAACTGACAATGAGAAAAACGTAAATCTAAATATTCAACACTGTGAGCCAAAGGACATACTCGCAAGCTCACACAACACACACACACAGGTATAAAGGTACCGTTGGTACCAAGTAACAGTTGATGCACAGCCTTTCACCTGCCATGTTCATGTCATTAGGGAAACTCTTTACCTTCCCCCACCCTCAAAGAAACATGCTGATACTTATGGATAATAGAAAGAAATGCAATGGCGAAAGAACGACAAACTCGTGATTAGGTAAAAATGATAATCCTATACATGAACAAATATCAATTTCCTTAGTTACAGCTAAATATTTTCTAACAGAAAATAATGTTCCCTTTTTTTTTGTCTTTAACTTATGTAGTGTAAGGGTTTTTATTCTCAGGAAGAAATGTATTGTGGTAATAAGCTACTTTCCCTTATACAGAAGGCAGTCAATCCTCTTGTCAGTGGTCATGCAGGAGATGCTCCATGTGATAAAGCACGTCCCCTCAAACTGTCTTTCGGGCAGTCAGAACTCTTACGATTGACCCTAAGCCCCCAACTGCGAAAGCCTGAGTGAAAAAAGAGGGGAAGAGACAAATGAACAAATATCATACACACATAAATTAGGTCAGGGATGGGCAACTTTGATGGGGGTGGGTGCCACATCTGAATTCATGAGGGGCCACAGTTGCTCGTGGGTGTGCATACCCTCCCCCCCATCACATTGAGAAACTTTTTAGCAGCCCCCCTCTTGACAGCTGAGAGAAAATGTTGCCGTTTTAAAGCCAGTTTGCCGGAGAGACAATTTAGCAAATTTTTAACAAGTTTCATGCAATTCAAATATTGTAATGGGGCGAAGGGGAAAATGTGCTGTTTTATAGCAAATTTTCTGCAATTCTACACATTTTGCTATACAGTGGAGAGAAATGTTTACTTTTTTTAAATATATCTGAGTGAGACTGACTAACAAAATCAATTGGGGCTCCCCGGGCCAGTAATTCAACCAAGATGGCTAGCCGCTAGACCAATCCAAAGACGTTTTGCTGATTGAGTGACAAACTGCTGATGCACAACTAAACTTCAAAATTGCACTTCAAGTATTATACTATTACAACAGTTGCCCTCCTTCCTAAAAAAAAAAAAAGTTCAGAGGGCCTTCAAAGAGGGTGCCACCAGTTACCCATCCCTGTATTAGGTGGCTTAGAGTTTAAAGTTCAGAGAGCTTTCACACCTTTTCGTGCCACTGTAGGAGAATGGCACTGCTATTGTCAGAGGGCTTCTCAAAGCCTCTATATATGTACTTCATAAGCAGGTCCACCCCGCTTCTGTCTAGCGACTTGACAGCTGGCTCGATATCACTGGACTTGAATGACGTCAACACTCTCAGCACTATTGCCAGAGCCCTTTCCTGAAAGACAGCGAGAGAAAATGGAGAGAGCATGTTAAAGGTTATTTACAACTGCAGATTGCCACGAGAGAGGCAACATTTTATGGATACTTGCTAAGCCTCTCCTGCCATGTTATGGATGCCACATTGCTTGCTTAGTGAGTACCACTTCCACCTGATTCGGCTCATGCCTGGCTTGAACTCGGGACCGCCCTACTTGACAACATTCCAATGGTTTGAGCAACAAGGAAAAGTACCAATTGGGTGGCTCCATCCGCAACATTTCAAGCTAGCTGTGGAGTGAGCTTATGGTATGTTCTTAACTCTGTAATAATAGTATTCTAGACCAATGCCAATATTGACAAAAGGAGCTTCCCACAAAGTTACATGATGCAAGAGTACAATTTCATATTTGATGCACATCTTGGCCCATTACCTTTATTGCTGGATTCTTAGTGTTGACAGGAGGGTTCCGGAGAGCAATGTGAAAAGCTGTCATCATGTCGCCTGTGCACTACAGTCGGTTAAGGAATTTAATACTTCCTATTGCCATATCCTAAATAGGTTTAAGTGGTAGGAACACAATGCATCTCCACAAGCAAATGTTTTTCCACCAACAAACAGACCGATATCAGGGAGGGTTTTGATGGCAGCATCCAATGTGAGATCTCTTTCCTGAGGGCACACAGTGTGTGGTGAAATCTGAATGTATTGCACTGTTTTTAAAATGATATAAACTGCCTTAATGTTGCTGTACCCCTGGAAGAATAGCTGCTGTCTTGGCAGCTAATGGGGATCCATAATAAAATACAAATACCTAATGGCTGCATTTACACAGCCAGCTCAATTATGATATTTTTCCTGGAATTGGTCTTTCGTCAGATCTTTTTCAGAGCTGATCTGATTGGTCAAAAGATCAGAGTTGGGCTGCCTTTGTAAAACGCAGGCATAGAGGTGTCCGATCACACACAGCCAGTTCCATCTCACCAGACCAACCATATTCCCTTCAAATGGAGCAGGATGACGCAGAGCGATGGATAGCTATATCACTAGACAAGGTGGTGGGGGAGGGTATATATATTTAAGCAAATCCTGACCTGAATGCGTCTCACTCGAAATAAGGCCCTTATTAAGGGGGGCCATGTTGACCCTACTGACACTGATACTCCTGCCTCACCCAAATCAAATGGCTCAGTGATTCCCCCATCGATACTAGAGCAACTGCTTGTACTTTGCATGCTAGTTATAGCCAACTATGTTTAGACGTAACTACCTAGCTAACAAAAAGTTAGGACATCCAAGAGTGTCGGGTTTAGATAGCTCTGGAGGGCGCCCTGGTCTGGACCAGAGTTAAGGACGGTTCAGCCAGGGATATCCTCCATTGGCTAGTTAGCCAACAACCTAAAACGACACATTTACACAACATAAACTAAGCCAACTTGCAAGATACATTTGTCAGTACGAACACAAAATCAGCTGTTGAACATTTGTTTTTGTTTTTCATGAAAAACAAAATCGCCGACGCTATCTGATAGCTAAATGTGCTAGCTTGCTTAACACGGGGGGCATGCGCATGAACGTAAAGGATATTGCCTGATGAGGTTGTCTATCTCCGCGCCGTCGGGTCCTTGATTGTCGACAGGCTCATCGTGATCATCCACGAATTTGTTCTCATCAAATTCATCTATGTCGAGTTTCCTGAATCGCGACGAAAGAGTGTTTTTCGCCATCGGAGCCACTTCGCTGGAGGAAACAGTAGCTAGCAAGCCAGCGAGCTAGTCCTCCACGGCGCTGTTGTTGAGTTGATGCGAGCGTAGTACAGTGTACTTGCCCTGTCGGTGCTATTGCTAGCAACCACAGTCTACGCAGATGTGACAATCTAACGGTGTTTTGATTGTAATTTATCTGCCAGTGTTACACAATCATTACTTTTCAACCAAATATCTAGCTAACTAGTTTGACACGCGATAGTTTTGTTGTCAGAATCATTTTCACCTACGTGAAGCCAGCAGCATAAACTGTCACTTCCGGGTCAAATATTAGAAAAATCCTTCACAATAAGTGTGCTGCCCTGAAATCAAATTGTATTGTCACATACACATGGTTAGCAGATGTTAATGTGAGTGTAGCGAAAAGCTTGCTTTGGAGTTCCGACCATGCAGTAATATCTAACAAGTAATCTAACAATTTCACAACAACCTACACAATTATTGGAAATAAAATTTAAATGCCAAAAAAAGCAGTACGGTTTACAGTACATCACTGTCATTATATATTATTCTAGTTATCAAACACAATACATTTGTAAAAAAACGATGTGATTTTTTTTGTTTCAGTCCATTGGCCTTTCTGCCGCTTATATTCCTCTCATAGAGAATGATAGAGGCCTCTAGTGTCCAAACGGCTATGTTATCAAGGGCAGTGTAACGGATGTGAAACGGCTAGCTTAATTAGCGGTGGTGCGCGCTAAATAGCGTTTCAATCGGTGACGTCACTTGCTCTGAGACCTTGAAGTAGTGGTTCCCCTTGCTCTGCAAGGGCCGTGGCTTTTGTGGAGCGATGGGTAACGATGCTTCAAGGGTGACTGTTGTTGATGTGTGCAGAGGGTCCCTGGTTCACGCCCGGGGATGGGCGAAGGGACGGACTAAAGTTATACTGTTACAGCAGCATCATTGAGGGCTTCCACCATTTGAATGTAGTCAGCTGTGTGGGACTAAAGGTGTCCGAAGGCTTCCCAGCCGAAACAATTTGGGAGAGTTTTAGACTATTTTGAGGAAGTGTATACTAACTACGGCGTCTCAAAATGGACAAACAGTACTATTGCCACTTTCTCTCGTTTTTCAAGCGACGCTCTTTTAAGGCAGTATGCGAGCACACTCGTTTGGTTCGGCTAGCCGAGTTTGGCTAGGTGCCAGTTGACCTGAAGCATGCTGACACATTTACAACTTAATTGGCTGATCCCTCCTGGTGACCATGTTAGAGTCATGTCCAACGGGGTCATCGGGAGGGATCAGCCAATCGTGAAGAAGAAAATGTACCACTTCAAAATGGAGATTGTCTCAACGGAGCTGCCTATCCTGTCACAGACGCTACAGTATGGTAGCACAGATACAAAGATGAATCCTCTATTTATCTCTATGATTCCTGTAGTTCAATGGATGCTTTTGCTCTGGTTGGCTGTGAAGTTGAAGGATGGGGCTGTTGGGAAAATGTAGCATAAATTACCACTCTCAAATTCATATGTTGCATTTTGAGATCAACTACATTAGTCTGACTGTGCAGAATCAATGATCTACAGATCATCTTGCAATCCAAACAGATGATCTTACATGCACTGATAGACAGAAATAGAGGTCTATGGATGCAAGGTCCCAGACCAACAGTCAAAAGAAAGGTGACAACCAAAACATGAAAAGTGGAGTAAAACAACTGTAGCCTATCACTTTTGTTATTACTAGGGTAAGACAGGACTGAAAATGTTTAGTTAAATTCTTCAAGAACCAATATTAGAGGAGCCACGTGTAACCTCATGTTTGAGGGGATACATCTGAGCAAGGTGCTGTGTAGATTCACTAATGTTCACATAATGAGTTGAGGTGCTAAAATATTTTTTTATAAACTGGGGGATTCGAGCACTGAATGCTAATTGGCTGAAAGCCATGGTATATCAGACTGTGTACTATGACAAAAAGTACTAATTACATTGGTAACCAGTTTATAATATAATAAGGCACTTCGGGGGTTTTGGTATACGGCCAATATACCATGGCTAAGGGCTGTATCCGTGTTGCGTCGTGCTTAAGAACAGCCCTTAGCCATAGTATATTGGCCATATACTACCCCCCCCGCTCTTATTGCATAAATATATCCGAGATTTGTTGCAGATTTTTCTCATTCGGTGGGGTTTTGCGACAGATGACATCATTTAATGGTGGGACTGGACAGGGGTGAAACAACTGGACAGGGGTGAAACATTTGTCAAAGAAAGGTAATTTCATTAGAGGGAAGGGAGAAATAACATCAATCCACATAAACTACAAAAAATGATTTTAAAATATTTATTTATATATATATATATTTTTAAATTTTTTAAAATTTATTTATTTATATATTATATATATATATATATATATATATATATATATATATATATATATATATATATATATATAGTACCAGTCAAAGTTTGGACACACCTACTCATTCAGGGGTTTTCTTTATTTGTACTATTTTCTAGATTGTAGAATATAAGTGAAGACATCAAAACCTATGTAATAACACAAATGGAATCATGTAGTAACCAAAAAAGTGTAAAACAAATCTAAATCTATTTTATATTTTAGAATCTTCAAAGTAGCCACCCTTTGCCTTGATGACAGCTTTGCACACTCTTGGCATTCTCTCAAACAGCTTCATGAGGAATACTTTTCCAACTGTCTTGAAGGAGTTCCCACATATGCTGAGCACTTGTTGTGGCTGCTTTTCCTTCACTCTGCAGTCCAACTCATCCCAAACCATCTCAATTGGGTTGATGTCTGGTGATCGTGGAAGCCAGGTCATCTGATGCAGCACTACATCACTCTCCTTCTTGGTCAAATAGCCCTTACACAGCCTGGAGGTGTGTTTTGGGTCATTGTCCTGTTGAAAAACAAATGATAGTCCCACTAAGTGAAAACCAGATGGGATGGCATATTGCTGCAGAATGCTGTGGTAGCCATGCTGGTTACGTGTGCCTTCAATTCTTAAAATATCACAGTGTCACCAGTAAAGCACCTCCTCCATGCTTCACGGTGGGAACCACACATGCAGAGATCATCCGTTCACCTACTCTGCGTCTCACAAAGACATCTCAGGTCTCAAATTTGGATTTCCACCGGTCTAATGTCCATTGCTCGTGTTTCTTGGCCCAAGCAAGTCTCTTCTTCTAATTGGTGTCCTTTAGTAGTGGTTTCTTTGCAACAATTCGACCATGATGAGGGCCTGATTCACGCAGTCTCCTCTGAACAGTTGATGTTGAGATGTGTCTGTTACTTGAACTCTGTGAAGCATTTATCTGGGCTGCAATTTCTGAGGCTGGCGACTCTAATAAACTTATCCTCTGCAGCAGAGGTAACTCTGGGTCTTCCTTTCCTGTGGAGTTCCTCATGAGAGCGAGTTTCATCATAGCGCTTGATGCTTTTTGTAACTGCACTTGAAGAAACTAAAAGTTCTTAAAACTTTCTGGATTGACTGACCTTCATGTCTTAAAGTAATGATGGACTGTCATTTCTCTTTGCTTATTTGAGCTGTTCTTGCCATAATATGGACTTGGTCTTTTACCAAATAGGGCTATCTTCTGTATACCACTCCTACCTTGTCACAACACAACTGATTGGCTCATACACATTAAGAAGGAAAGAAATTCCACAAATGAACATTTAACACACCTATTAATTGAAATACATTCCAGGTGACTACCTCATGAAGCTGGTTGAGAGAATGCCAAGAGTGTGCAAAGCTGTCATCAAGGCAAAGGGTGGCTACTTTGAAGAATCTAAAGTAGATTTGGATTTGTTTTACACTTTTTTGGTTACTACATGATTCCATATGTGGAATATATAGTACAATATATGTACTATATTTCATAGTAGTGATGTCTTCACTATTATTCTGCATTGTAGAAAATAGTAAAAATAAAGAAAAACCCTTGAATGAGTATATGTGTCCAAACTTTTGACTGGTATTGCATATATATACATGTATGTGATCCCACTCTCTGAGGAACTACCTGGATTACTTACATTTCAAGTTATTTAGCAGACACTCTTATGCAGAGTGATTTACAGTAGTGAGCTCATCCATTTTCATAAATTTATTTCATACTGAACCCCCATGGCAATCAAACCCACAACCCTGGTGTTGCAAGCGCCATACTCTACCAACTGAGCCACACTGTCTAGTGTCATCCCACTCTCTGAGGATTCAGAGCCTAAGCAGGGTATTTAAGTTTTCAAATTACGTATTCCCACTCCTTCAGTAATTTGAAAACTTAAACACACCTGCAATCAGTGTGACTCAGTTGATAGAGCATGGCGCTTGCAACGCCAGGGTTGTGGGTTCGATTGCCACGGGGCCTCAGTATGAAAGAAATGTATGGACTCACTACTGTAAATCACACAAGATAATTGACTTGCTAAATAACTTGAAACGTAAGTAATCAAGGTAGCTCCTCAGATGTGAGATCTTTTAATCCCATAAATATTTCAGGTACAGAAACAATGATGTAGATCTTTCTTGACTTCTTTTCAACTTGTGCAGTGCCGTTTCACACGATCGCTATAGAAGACACAAAGTCCACTTTCTTCACATTAAGAATATCTGGGTCCTGCTGGTGATTCACTTCAAGAGACCTTCAGAGATAATCTTTCTACCCCTTTGATAGCCTCCTCATAGGGAAACTCTCTCAACTGCCCTGATTTTGGCAAAACCAGTCTCTTTCACCCTACTCGGGCATTCCAGGGATGTCACCTCATGTTCTCCACCACTGTTACAACACTTTGCTCCTTGTCGATTTGGAGCAGCTCCGTGCTCAGGCCAATTTCATTAAACATGCTGAGAGTATGTTATGGAGTACCACAGTGTGTTATTTGACAGACAACCCTATGGTTCATTTTCTGTCTAAACATTTGTTGGTTATTATATAGCTATTTATATGTGAGATATTTATTTAATGCTGTTTGAATGTTCACAGTGAATAAAGCTTGAATGTTCACTCTGAATATTAACCAATTATAATAACACATTTTAAAAATGTTATGCATTCAACATACTCTAAATTATTGCTAAATGTGTATCAAGTGGTAGCAATATTTTAATTATTTTGTTTTGATTCCCCCCCAAATTCATTAACTATTGCAATACTATTTACTGTACAACGAAACTGTCAAAAAAGATGTCCATCACTTATCCTACTAAGTACATTTTTTACTGGGAGATTTTATTTTGAAACCGGAAATCTAAATGATACCAGTCTTGTCAGGATTACGAAGATTCTGATTGGTCGATAATAACCCGGTAGATGTTCCTACCTGGCCCCTCAACTTCCTTTTTGGTGAGCGATCAGCGACGACGATGGTAAGCAATAATCGACAATAAATCAATCTAACGCAATCCTCCATCATCCAGACAATTTGTATATAGTAACATTTATAAAATAGTTGGCACTCATCTCTGGGCTTCGCGTGATTAATTTTTGATTGAGTCCGCCTTCGTATTCGTTGATTAGAATGTCCTGCACGTTCAGAATCCAGTGGTACTTTTTTGGGGCTAACCCCTCAGATGGTCAGGTTAGATTAGTACTACAGGAGACAGACAAATTAATGCCATCGACTGTCAACTAGGTAACTTTTATCTCACATAGTGTAGTTAGTTGGCAATTTTAAGTATTTATTAGTCGCTAGGTAGACCATCTTGCAAATATGTTGCCTGGTGTGAAGTATTTTGAGGCATTGACATAATTAGGCACTTGTCAGATTTAAGTTTTCTTTTGGGTATGTATGTTAGTGCTACAAATGTGAGTGCTGCATTTCAAGGTTCAGGCATCTTGCCTGAACCATCCTTAATCGTAATTTAAGTAGCCTAGGATACGGTCGTCATTTATAGGAGGCTGTGTGTTTTGGTTTTCCCTCTATGGTGAACATTGTCATACACTTGACTCCGATAAATTACAACGTTATTGTAGTTATTTTATTTTTTTCGTTCTTTTACCAGGTAAGTTGACTGAGAACACGTTCTCATTTACAGCAACGACCTGGAGAATAGTTACAGGGGGAGAGGAGGGGGATAATGAGCCCATTGTAAACTGGGGATTATTAGGTGACCATGATGGTTTAAGGCCTGATTGGGAATTTAGCCAGAACACCGGGGTTAATACCCCTACTCTCACGATAAGTGCCATGGGATCTTTAATCCTGTTAGATCTGTATGATTAGGCAGATTGCAAAATATTCCATGTTAGTTTGAAGTTATCAGTAAAGAACTACCTTCCTAATTAATGATTTGTTTATCAATGTTTTTTTCAGGCTAAAATCAAGGCCCGAGACTTGCGGGGCAAGAAGAAGGAGGAGCTCCTTAAACAGCTTGAAGACCTCAAGGTGGAACTATCTCAGCTCCGTGTTGCCAAGGTTACGGGTGGTGCTGCATCCAAACTGTCCAAGATGTGAGTATTGTTTAGAATCACTTGCGCTTGCTAACAGTTCATTTGACCTTTTCTCCCACAATGTTTTGCAGACAGGTCATATGCAGAAGTGTCTAGTGGCATCATTACAAGCAGACATTAGGCATTGAATGTAAACACAACTGCACCCTTTTGAGCATTTCCTCACCTTTGGACAACAATGTCAGGAGTTTAGATGGAATGCTCACAGATGTTAATTACTGTGTCCAATTCACCACGCTTGACGTCTATGGGTTCTCAATGCACACATTTCTGAGAGGGTGCATGTAGGCTAGGTGAGATCACAACCGCGCACTTCACAGGATCATTATCCGCTCAACCCTCGAACCAGTTACTGGACCACGGCCCTTAACCACTAGGCTACCTGCGACTCCTGGTAGAACCTGAACTCTCAGGTAATGAACTGTATCTTGTTGACCTGGTTCTGTGTTTCCTGATAGTGATCAAATTAAGCTTAGAAGTGTTTAGCGACGCATCGTTCCTATAAGGTCCAAATATGTCACATGCGTTTCCCAAAACTGCGTAGAGAATGTTCACTAAGTGGGTCTTAGAAGCATGTGTCGATACTGATAGGATCAAAAGGAAGGCAGTGCTGCTCTCAGATCAGCGTTCTCTATTAAAATTCTTACCTAACATAAGTAGTCGTACAAACTACTGACAACGGATCAGCTCTTAGAGAGACTGTCACCTATGGCTACAAATATTGAGGTGTTTTATTCTGTTGTCGCCTCTTGCATTAAATCTTAATTCTCACATCATTGTGCATGTTGTTACACAGGAGGTATATTGAGGCAAAATGACTAGGCCACAAACAGCAAAATAGAACTAAATTGTATTTGATTGTTATTGAAATATGGAGGCATATGTAGCCTGTTGGCCTTAAAATGAAGTAATCTTGGGAAGCTTGGCCCTGAAGGTTTTTCAACAACCTTCATTTGAGCATTTTAAAGTGAACTTTAAAATGTATTTTATGACATGGGTGAAAGTTGATTGAATTTATTCCCGGTACGGGACCTCCTGTGTACACACGCTTAATCATAGAATTACATATACAGTGAACAGAAATATAAGCGCAATGTGTAAAGTATTGGTCCCATGTTTCATGAGCTGAAATAAAAGATCCCAGAAATGTTCCATACACACACTGATATTATTTCTCAAATTTTGTGCAGAAATGTGTTTACATCCTTGTTAGTGAACATTTCTCCTTTGCAAAGATAATCCATCTATGTGTGATATGTGTGGCATATCAAGAATCTTGATTAAACAGCATGATCATTATACCTTGTGCTGGGGACAATAAAGGACTACTAAATGTGATGTTTTGTTACACAACACAATGCCACAGATGTCTCAAGTAGAGGTTGATGATTATGCTTTTTCAACGCCGATGCCGATTATTGGAGGACCAAAAAAGCAGATTAATTGGCCGATTTTAATTTCTTGTTGTAATAATGACAATTACAACAATACTGAATGAACACTTATTTTAACTTAATATAATACATCAATAAAATCAATTTAGCCTCAAGTAAATAATGAAACATGTTCAATTTGGTTTAAATAATGCAAAAACAAAGTGTTGGAGAAGAAAGTAAAAGTGCAATATGTGCTATGTAAGAAAGCTAACGTTTCAGTTCCTTGCTCTGAACATGAGAACATATGAAAGCTGGTGGTTCCTTTTTAACATGAGTCTTCAATATTCCCAGGTAAGAAGTTTTAGGTTGTAGTTATTATAGGACTATTTCCTTCTATACCATTTGTATTTCATTAACCTTTGACTATTGGATGTTCTTATAGGCACTTTAGTATTGCCAGTGTAACCGTATAGCTTCCGTCCCTCTCCTCGCTCCTCCCTGGGCTCGAACCAGCAACACAACGACAACATCCACCATCGAAGCAGCGTTACCCATGCAGAGCAAGGGGACTACTAGAAGGCTCAGAGCGAGTGACGTTTGAAACGCTATTAGTGCGCGCTAACTAGCTAGCCATTTTACTTCGGTTACACCAGCCTCATCTCGGGAGTTAATAGGCTTGAAGTCATAAGCAGCACAGTGCTTGACGCACAACGAAGAGCTGCTGGCAAAATGCACGAAAGTGCTGTTTGAATGAATGTTTACGCGCCTGCTTCTGCCTACCACCGCTCAGTCAGATGCTTGTATGCTCAATCAGATTATATGCAACGCAGTACACGCTAGATAATATCTAGTAATATCATCAACCATGTGTAGTTAACTAGTGATTATGATTGATTGTTTTTTATAAGATAAGTTTAATGCTAGCTAGCAACTTACCTTGGCTTACTGCATTCGCGTAACAGGCAGTCTCCTTGTGGAGTGCAACGAGAGAGAGGCAGGTCGTTATTGCGTTGGACTAGTTTACTGTAAGGTTGCAAGATTGGATGCCCCGAGCTGACAAGGTGAAAATCTGTCGTACTGCCCCGAACAAGGCAGTTAACCCACCGTTCCTAGGCTGTCATTGAAAATAAGAATGTGTTTTTAACTGACTTGCCTAGTTAAATAAAGGTGAAAAAACATCGGCAAATCGGCGCACAAAAATACTGATTTCCGATGGTTACGAAAACTTGGAATCGGCTCCAATTAATCGGCCATTCCGATTAATCGGTCGACCTCTAGTCTCAAGTTTTGAGGGAGTTTTCAAATGGCATGCTGACTGCAGGAATGTCCACCAAAGCTGTTGCCAGATAATTGAATGTTAATTTCTCTGCATAAGCCTTCTCCAATGTCATTTTAGAGAATTTGGCAGTACGTCTCACAACCGCAGGCCATGTGTATCCACACCAGCCCAGGACCTCCACATCTGGCTTCTTCACCTGCAGGATCATCTGAAACCAGCCACCTGGACACCTGATGAAACTGAAGTATTTCTGCACGAACTGACAGAAACCGTGTCAAGGAAGCTTACTTGCGTGTTCGTCGACCTCACCAAGGAGGCCTAATTGCAGTTTGGCGTCGTAACTAACTTCAGTGGACAAATGCTCACTTTCAATGGCCACTGGCATGCTGGAGAAGTGTGCTCTTCACAGATGAATCCCGGTTTCAACTGTACTGGGCATATGGCAGACAGTGTTTATGGCGTTGTGTGGGAGAGCAGTTTGCTGTTGTGAACGAGATCCTGAGGCCCATTGTCGTGCCATTCATCCAACGCCATCACTTCATGTTTCTGCATGATAATGCACGGCCCCATGTTGCAAGGATCTGTACACAATTTCTGGAAGCTGAATAATTCCTAGTGTTTCCATGGCCTGTATACTCACCAGACATGTCACCCATTGAGCAGGTTTGGGATGCTCTGGATTGATGTGTATGACAGTGTGTTCCAGTTCCTGCCAATACAGCCATTGAAGAGGTGGACAACCTTCCACAGGCCACAATTAACAGTCTGATGAGCTCGCTGCGAAAGAGATATGTCACGCTGCATGAGGCAAATGGTGGTCACACCAGATACTGACTTGTTTTCTGATCCACCCCCCTACTTCTTTTTTTTTTTAAGGTACTGTATTTGTGACCCAAAGATGCATATCTGTATTCCCACTCGTGTGAAACCCATAAATAAGAGCCTATTGAATTTATTTCAATTGACAGATTTCCTTATATGAACTGTAACTCCGTAAAATCTTTGAAATTGTTGCATTGTATATTTTTCTATATAGAATCCCTATTAATTCAATAGGATTTCTGTGTGCCTAGTCTTAAAAGATTTGTAATTTTAAAGCTGCAATATGTAACTTTTTGGGTTACCTGACCAAATTGACATGATGTATTATAGATCTGTCAATCTCATTGAAAGCAAATCTAAGAAGCGGTAAATATGTTCTATCTGTGCTGTTTCTATTATTCCCGTTCTTAGGGTTTGTTTTTGCGTCTTTTACTTTCGGTTTTGTACACCAGCTTCAAACAGCTGAAAATACAATGTTTTGGGAAAATATATTTCACAGTAGCTTAGATGGTACAATGATTCCCTACGCTATACTTACTTGTTTTGTCACACAAACTGAAACTATAATTTTAGGAACCAGGAAATGGCAATGTTTTCTGCAGTGCATCTTTAACTTTTAAAAGTTATGACCCTTTTATTGTGGCATAAACACAACCAGTCATGTTTTTCATCTGATTATCAAACAATCACGTGAAAGGGCTCCTTTACTAGGCTACCTGCACACGTTCATACACTCAACATATTACCAGCCTCCAAACAGTGGTGAATGAAAACAGACATCTTATTCAAAACACCACAAAGTGTCATAACATTTAGCAATTGTCATTAGGTTAGCATTTATGCATCCACTGCTGTCTGTGCGCATCTCTATGTTCACCATTCATCTCTGCTTTGGCAAAAATGTCTGTTCTGGTTGAACCACATCGCATTTTGGAATGTAGGCTATACCACCTGTTCAAGTTCATTCACACATTTTTCATGGTGGTATAGCCTACAGTTTTCTTGAGATTTTGTTTTGTGATAGGCTCATGTTTTACTGGTACAGTGTACCGGACCGTAGCACCTTTCACCCCTGCTTATGAGGGAAAATCATAACCGGATCATGGTCAGATCGGCACACCCCTCGTAAAACATGTTCAACTATGGCAGAAAAGCAATTGTGCATTTCCCTACATCTTATCGGCACAATTTGAAAGATAAAATGAAAACGTTGTAAATAGCAATATGTCATTATTTGCCATGATCAGCATTGCAGATATTGAGGAGTGAGATTCAAGACTTTTCTTTCACACAGCATCTGCGCATATGGATGTGTTAGCTTCACGCTCTTACAGTATGGGAGCCACAGGAGAAGTCGATTATCGTGCTTTAAAGCTCTGTTGTGGAAATTGACCACCTATGCTGTTTACTTTTTGCATCTATGTCATATTGTGGAGTCTACCTTTTTAAGTTGTTTTAAACAATATGTTGAATGAAAGTGCAATATTTCATGTAATTTCACTTATTCCCACCTTTTATTTCAGCCGTGTCGTTCGGAAGTCCATTGCCAGAGTCCTGACTGTCGTCAACCAGACCCAGAAGGAGAACCTGAGGAAATTCTACAAGGTAGGCCTTTTATTTAAAACTTTGTTGCTGGCTTCATAGATTTAAGTTATAGGATGTTATAGTATAGAATCACAGTATCTATGTGTCATGATGGTACAGTATCCTGAGGTCACTAGCAATACTGAGCTCTAATTGTCTTCACGTATTTGGTGCAGCAGCGTTAGATTCTCAGAGTTTTCGCTAGTTTGAAATCCAGCCACATGTGCCCTAAATAGGGCTGTTTGCGGTGACCATATTACCGCCACACCGGCGGTCACGAGTCATGAAAAGCAGTCATTCCACATGACCTTTTAGTCATGGTAATAAGGCATCTCCATGCTTTGATGCTGCTGATGGTCATTAGTAGCCTACCAAACTTGCTAACTGCCTGGTACTCAGCGCTCTACTGTCCCTCTAATCACTCGGACATAAATGCAAATGTGATTGAAAGTCTAATCAAACACTTCATGACAGCTCCTGTTGTGCAACATTTCTATAGGCTATGCAATTGCTTGAGAAAACAGAGTTTTGATGGCCTCCCATCAGCTTTTTATAGGTTAGGCCTAATATATTTATTTCCTAACTTTCCTAATATTAAACATATTATATTTACAACAGGCGTATAGCCTATCTGGCTGGCATGAAAATGAACCACGGGGAAAAGCATCCTCCATTTGCTATTTAAGTGCATAGATGACGTTTATTTTTTCCAGCTGCCCTGTTTCGATACAGGTGCATGATAATGGTCCATTCCAAATCAAATACATTTTCACACTTATATGTAAAGACAAAATTAAATCAAGAGTGACAATATTAGCCTATCACTTGTGAATTATATATCACTTGTGATTGGTGCCTAGCTTAAGAAACAATGACTTTTTTTTGCGACTTTTTCTAATCACACCTCAGGCCTATATTACAACTAAAGTGGCCAAATAACTTCTTAAAATTAAGCACATCTGCTTTACAATGTGTGTAGAGCCTAACTGGCGTACATAAGCAGCGGGTGAGTTTAAAGTTTGGGGAAGATCATTTTCACCATTAAAATGCACCTTTATAATAAAAGCATTGCATGCATGATCGCATTTGCGGTCACTTTTGATAATGGTGTTTTCCACTAATGGACCATTCGCGCTTATAGCTACGATGTGTGCATTGCTGCTCCTATAATGTGAATAAATAAACTATTAGGGTATCAACATTTTAAGCTAAACGTTCCGATCTGTTGCGTTAGCCACATTGCATAAAACGTTTTTTTGATGCTAGTGGTTGTATTAATTTGGGATCTATCGCATCCCACAATTCAAATAAAATTTATTTATATAGCCCTTCGTACATCAGCTGATATCTCAAAGTGCTGTACAGAAACCCAGCCTAAAACCCCAAACAGCAAGCAATGCAGGTGTAGAAGCACGGTGGTTAGGAAAAACTGCCTAGAAAGGCCAAAACCTAGGAAGAAACCTAGAGAGGAACCAGGCTATGTGGGGTGGCCAGTCCTCTTCTGGCTGTGCCGGGTGGCGATTATAACAGAACATGGCCAAGATGTTCAAATGTTCATAAATGACCAGCATGCTCAAATAATAATAAGGCAGAACAGTTGAAACTGGAGCAGCAGCACGGCCAGGTGGACTGGGGACAGCAAGGAGTCATCATGTCAGGTGGTCCTAGGGCTCAGGTCCTCCGAGAGAGAGAAAGAAAGAGAGAAGGAGAGAATTAGAGAACGCACACTTAGATTCACACAGGACACCGAATAGGACAGGAGAAGTACTCCAGATATAACAAATTGACCCTAGCCCCCAGACACATAAACTACTGCAGCATAAATACTGGAGGCTGAGACGGGAGGGGTCAGGAGACACTGTGGCCCCATCCGAGGACACCCCCGGACAGGGCCAAACAGGAAGGATATAACCCCACCCACTTTGCCAAAGCACAGCCCCCACATCAACCACCAACTTACCATCCTGAGACAAGGCTGAGTATAGCCCACAAAGATCTCTGCCATGGCACAACCCAAGGGGGGGCGCCAACCCAGACAGGATGACCACATCAGTGAATCAACCCACTCAGGTGACGCCCCAGTAAGCCAGTGACTCAGCCCCTGTAATAGGGTTAGAGGCAGAGAATCCCAGTGGAAGGAGGGGAACCGGCCAGGCAGAGACAGCAAGGGCGGTTCGTTGCTCCAGAGCCTTTCCGTTCACCTTCCCACTCCTGGCCCAGACTACACTCAATCATATGACCCACTGAAGAGATGAGTCTTCAGTAAAGACTTAAAGGTTGAGACCGAGTTTGCGTCTCTGACATGGGTAGGCAGACCGTTCCATAGAAATGGAGCTCTATAGGAGAAAGCCCTGCCTCCAGCTGTTTGCTTAGAAATTCTAGGGACAATTAGGAGGCCTGCGTCTTGTGACCAAACTATGTTTGGAATATTTATTTCTCGCACAAAATAGAATAGGTCAACTTTTGTACTATGGGGGATAGTAGATTTACATAGGGTAGTGCTTTTGGTGTTCATTAGGCCTACCCATTTTGTTGGCTGTAAATTTGGACAGTTCTTCCAATATCTTCAATATGCACCTCGGAATTGCATAAGGACACGTGCAGTTGCGTCCCCGACAAGTTGGTCTTCACTTGTAGCTTTTGAGAAAGACCCGATCATGTGATGGAGAGCCATGTGAGTGCTGCACCCGGGGAGAAGGGCTTCTACGCTGCACCTGGGGAGAAGGGCTTCTACGTCCACTGGTCGCAAAAGGCATGGATTTTTTTGTGGGGGGGGTGCATTACGGCCACACAAAGGGGATGCCGCCATGAAATTCTAAGCATTATGAAGTGCTTGTCAAATTGTGAATGAGAGACTGATGTAGTGTGTACAGCCTGTGCAAAAAAACAAAGCAGAGCTCATGCCTTTCAAGTGAGTTTTTTCAAATCCTCATTAGTCGCATCAAGCAGCCTTACAATGGATTAAAAATCAAAACATATAGTCCAATGTTTGTAGAACAACTAAAGTTAAATCAATAACACTAAATTAAGCATATAGGAATACCTATTTCTTAACCGCTCAACACAGAATAGCCGCATGTGCGCACTCTCTCAAAGCGTTTGGAGAAAATATTATTTATATTTTATTCAGCTTTGTCTATTTGTGTTCTTGATACTATAAAATAATGCCACGGAATACGAAGCAAAAATTGTCTGCTAAATTAACTAGTGTAACCCACAGCCAATCGGCATAGCCAGATCAGGACCTAATATAAGGACAACAGAGTATGCTATTCTGTTCTTCTGAAATGGACTACATTTTATTCATATCGTGCTTCTTTAGACCTGTCTAAAATAAAAATGTGATTTATTGTGAAGGTGTAGGCTATATTAAATGGATTTAGACTTTTTAAATGTCGATGTTCCAAAGGTCTACATCAGTGGCTTGAAGGCTGTGTGTTTGTTAGTTAACGGTCAATTACTGTGAGACCGACAGTTATTTTCTTGACAATCATTGGTTGACGCAATTATGTGACTGCCACATCCCTAGCCCCAAGAAGTAAAGCTAGCGTTGGATTTGGTTATGGGTTCCAAGACTAGGGGGTCATTTGCAGAATTGCAGAATGGCACATACTGCCTGCATCAGGCACTGCGTTGCTAAATCTCAAACCAGCCCCTCGCCCCTGACAACTCACTTAGAGGGTACTCCGTTGTCACATGTTGCTGACGAGACTTCAAGTGCCGAGGGGATCAAATAAACCCATCATCTTCGGGACATGCTTGTGACTTGAATGATGCAGTTTGTGTTCCATTTTTAAATAACAAAATAAGGGTGAAATTCTAATTAACAAGTTCCCCCAGTCGTTTTAAATGTTATAAACTGCATTTAAACATTTTAATTTGGGAGGTGTGTCAAGCCTTCAGATGCAAACAGTTGCATGTGGCATATAATTATACACTCCTCTCCATTATTTTTTAAATAGTTGTGCGTGTTGGGAAGATGTTCTGAAGCTGTTAGACTGGCTATTGGAGGGTCTTATTAGCCCCTACACCTTGAATAATGTTCACTCCCTCAGCTTTGGTACACTTGTGCATATGGTGGAAGAGCATGTGAATGTGCAAATGGAGGGCAGAGGGGAAGGGACTGTTTTTGAGATTTATTAGCTTTGAACTAGTAGTTACCAGATTTGAAGAGCTGGATATGATTTGGTGAACTGATTCCAAAATGAGCTGTTGTGGATCCTTGTGTTCTGACATAAAGCTTAATATTTCTAGAAAATCTTGAGGAACAGTAGTTGAACTTGCTTTCTGGAATGCCCCCATTCTGTATTTTTTTTCCCACTTTTTTTCCTACACATAGTCAAATGTATTTGTAATTACCTGAAATAAACCACCTGTAAATAATTATTTCTGGCCTTACATTTTGGAACACATGTCATGGTCAGTTGTACCTAAAAAATACTTGAATCCCTGATATCATGGCAATTGGAATAGTGATTTGAATTAAATTGGAATCTTTACACTTTTTTTGTTACTTTTGCAGGGTAAGAAGTACAAGCCCCTGGATCTGAGGCCCAGGAAGACCCGTGCCATTCGCAGGCGGCTGAACAAACATGAGGAGAGTCTGATGACCAAAAAGATGCAGAGGAAATCGCGCTTGTACACTATTCGCAAGTTCGCTGTCAAGGCTTGAGTCTGTACCTTTTTTTGTATTGAAAATAAACTACCTTTCCCAGGAAAAAAGATAATGTTGTCTTGTAAGTGTTTGAATTAAATCTGTCAGAATCCCCAGGGAACAGATTTTTGTTAACAGTATTTGTTTTTTTTTAACAATTGGAAAAATGTACACCGTTTAATTAAGATGTGACCAACAAAATAACAAGGGAAACATGGGGGAAATTATCAAATATAATGCTGTGACCTCATTCCCTCCCCTGTGACAAGTGCACTCTCCATTCTTCATCATTGATCTTAAACTATGACAGATTGGTGTATAAAAGTTGACTATGATCTTACCCAGAAGCCTTTTGTCACTACTCCTAAATTGGGCTTTGCATGGTTAATCAAGGCTAAATGCCTGTCTTCCGTCTATGAGCCATACAGCATTTACTGCGATAAGGCCTCTGCAAAAGTCAAGGCGTTTATACTTCTTGCCTTTGCATAGCAGAGCTGTTGTCAAGGATGTGAGTTTGTGTTTATACTGGACCTCCCGCCTCCACCTACCGTCAACCAATCATGTCAATGCAGAGCTATATGGAGCCCTCCGCATTGTTACAGTATTTGGGCAGTGCACAACGATGCAGTACGGAGTTCAATTTTGCCTCTGCCAGCTTCTGGAGGCTCCGCAATTGCCTCACATCCTCCATACGGCGCCTTCGACCACACTTTCCAATCAAGCATAAATTTGCTTTTAGGTGAAATATTTCCCATATAGAGTTTAGGTAGGAGTAGGTCCCGACCTTTGGTTTCGCTGAGTCGTCACCAGATGGTGCTCTAGGTTCGCGTGTAATGGACACTTCAAGTCAACTATATGTCATGGAGTCAATCATGAATAGGCTTTTAATCTATTTTGGCAAACTAAATTTATTCTTTACTAAATCAACCAAAACCCGCGTTATTTATTCATGTGAATTGATTAATTACCATGTTTTGCAGCAAAAAAAACCTGACAGAGTTCGCAGTCTCTAGGCCAGAGTAGACCACCCTGTGTTTAAAAAATAAAAATTGGGGAAACGTCTAGCTAGGCATGTAATAAATTACAGAGACATCTAAAATGTACAACTCTTAAACAGGGCTCTTTGCATTGGTTGGAGCGCTTGTCAATCATATTGCCCATTGTCTCGTTGGTGCGACGGATAGTAGAACTCGAGCTGGTTGTAAGCGCGAGAAAGCAGTTGTGGCAGCAGAACCAGTGATGGGTGCACTGATCTCAAGTGCTGTTTAGTTGGAATTGTTCAAACTTTTACGTGGGGAGTTGAAATAACATGAAGTGTGAACTTGGAACTATGTTAAGGTCAACGATGTTGGAATTACTTTTGTTTTCATTGACAGCTGGGTTATATCGTGCTGCACCGCGCGCCTCCAACAACAATGAACTGTCTGTATCAAAGCAACCTGCCATGTCCGAAATCACACTCGGGCAGCTCGGCACTACCATGCCAAACTATTTACCCGAGGACAATGTGAGGTTGTCCACAATTTCAGCGCTCTCCTCAGTTTCTACCGCGACCACATCGGCAAACAGGATTACAGGTAAAACCACTAAATCTTCCCAAACAAACAAGTTGACCCGAACAGCAAAGACCACCATAAGTGAGTCCATATCGGAGTCCTCAGAAAAAAACAATGATGGTACAGCTGACATAACGCCGATAATTTACACAGGAATATTTCGAACTACAACACCAACTGCTTCGACAATTTCTCCATCGAGGACTCCCGAAACAAAGACACATTCTTCGTCCACCTCTCAGCCTTTACCTGTCCCCACCACTGACACGCAACAAAGTAAGTCTCTGCTCTACCCATTTCTGGAAATTGAAATGCAGTAGGATGTTGACCTTTAATTTTGAAACAAGATTATTTTCATGTCCAAACACCGCGTAGCATGAAATAAAAATGTATTTGAAAATGAAACGAGGCAGAGCACTGTCACTGCCATTTGTCTCACAGACACATGACTCTTTTCCAGTTACACGACAAGTCAGAAAAGGCGATGGGAAATGTAACTTATGTTAAGTGCCTAATTGTTCTTTTATCCACTCTAGCCTACTTAGTTTTTTGTTTTGTTTATGCATAACGTTACATGTGTATAGCTGTAATGCATTCAAGGTGATGTCTGTACCATGTTTCAACTCAATTTGAGTGGTCCTCAAAGCTTAATTTTTTTGTCTGTATTTTGTATCATTGTGGAGTGACAATTAAATACAATTTTCTAACTCTACATCCAGTTTGTTCATTGTTTCAACTAGCCCAGTGTGACTACTGACTGACGTCCACTGTAATAGGGTCATTCATTGTAGCATCAACCAATGACTGTGTGTGTGTGTGTATATATGACACCATCAACAGATATTTTGCATTAATTGTGTGGTAGACAGTTTTGCGTTTCATGGAAACTCATTGAATGTCCATCAGGTCAGGGTTTTGTCCCAGCCCTAACACATTCCATGAATCATCTGCACACATCAGGGTCTTGAGTTACAGGTTTTGGGAAAAGAAAACTGAGCAAAACTACTATTGAATCGGTTAATTCTGATATGAATCCAATATATTTTTATTGTGAATGTCATTGTCTTGCCAGATGTATACACCCGTACTCAACACAGTAACTCATACATCACACTCTACAGGTACAGTTGAAGTCGGAAGTTTACTTACACTTAGGTTGTTATTTAAAACTCATTTTTCAACCACTCCACAAATGTCTTGTTACCAAACTATAGTTTTGGCAAGTCGGTTAGGACATCTACTTTGTGCATGGCACAAGTAATTTTTCAAACAATTGTTTAGATTATTTCACTTATAATTCACTGTATCACAATTCCATTGTGTCAGAAGTTTGCATACACTAAGTTGACTGTGCCTTTAAACAGCTTGGAAAATTAGGTCATGGCTTTAGAAGCATCTGATAGACCAATTGACATCATTTGAGTCAATTGGAGGTGTACCTGTGGATGTATTTCAAGGCCTACCTTCAAACTCAGTTCCTCTTTGCTTGATATTAATGAGAAAAACAATAGTAGGCAAGTATAAACACCATGGGACCACGCAGCCATCATACCGCTCAGGAAGGAGACGCTTTCTGTCTCCTAGAGATGAACGTACTTTGGTGCGAAAAGTGCAAATCAATCCCAGAACAACAGCAAAGGACCTTGTGAAGATGCTGGAGGAAACGGGTACAAAAGTATTTATATCCACAGTAAAACGAGTCCTATATCGACATAACCTGAAAGGCCGCTCAGCAAGGAAGAAGCCACTGCTCCAAAACCGCCATTAAAAAGCCAGACTATGGTTTGCAACTGCACATGGTGACAAAGATCGTACTTTTTGGAGAAATGTCCTCTGGTCTGATGAAACAAAACTAGAACTGTTTGGCCATAATGACCATCGTTATGTTTGGAGGAAAAATTAGCATGCTTGCAAGCCTGAAGAACATCATCCCAACTGTGAAGCACAGAGGTGGTAGCATCATGTTGTGGGTGTGCATTGCTGCAGGAGGGACTGGTGCACTTCACAAAATAGATGGCATCATGAGGGGGAAAATTATGTAGATATATTGAAGCAACATCTCAAGACGTCAGTCAGGAAGTTAAAGCTTGGACGCAAATGGGTCTTCCAAATGGACAATGACCCCAAGCCTACTTCCAAAGTTGTGGCAAAATGGCTTAAGGTCAAGTCAAGATATTGGAGTGGCCATCACAAACCCTGACCTCAATCCTATAGAAAATTTGTGGGCAGAACTGAAAAGCGTGTGCGAGCAAGGAGGCCGACAAACCTGACTCGGTTACACCAGCTCTGTTAGGAGGAATGGCCCAAAATTCACCCAACTTATTGTGGGAAGCTTGTGGAAGGCTACCCAAAATGTTTGACCCAGGTTAAACAATTTAAAGGCAATGCTACCAAATACTAATTGAGTGTATGTAAACTTCTGACCCACTGGGAATGTGATGAAAGAAATAATAGCTGAAATAAATCACTCTACTATTATTCTGACATTTCACATTCTTCACATAAAGTGCCGATCCTAACTGACCTAAGACAGGTAATTTTTACAAGGAATAAATGTCAGGAATTGTGAAAAACTGAGTTTAAATGTATTTGGCTAAGGTGTATGTAAACTTCTGACTTCAACTGTATATGTATCCTGTCTGGAGTGTTTTGGCCTAAAGATGTGTCAGATGTTTCTGGCTACCTTTGTTTTTGTGTAGTTTTGTGTTAATAAAGTAACATTGGGAGGAAGTCATCGATGATTGAAAATGGATATCATTGCAGGTCTGTGGGAGTGACATAAACATTAACTAATATGCCTGTGATCTTCATGTGTGGAGTGAGATTGCACGTGCCATTGCTTCACATTCAGAGATCCCTATCCTTTCTTCCCATGCTTCGGCACAGCTCAGGGCAGCTGAAAGGGGCCGGTTTCTCTGCACCTGGTTGGATAGCATCCCTAATGCTCCCCATAGACCCTGCCAAGCCCTGATGGAACATTGTGGGTTGGCACTGATTTATTTTGTGCTAATGGGTTTGTGATGGCAAGGATTGCAGACTCCTAGATCCAGGAGATGTTTGTCACAGTGCTGCCTGTCAGCCCATGTTGCCCCTCTGTGGTCTCCCCCTAGTTCTGAAATATTGAATCAGTTTTGTCTGATTGTGTGGTCTTTTAACTCATCTCACTGTCAAATTCTGCTTATTATTTTGTAATACATTTTTCCATCTTGACAGTTTTCTTTTTCAAATGTCTACTGATAGAACAGAGATGCCTTGAGAGGGTGAGGTTAGAAGCAGTGTAAGTTCTTCTAGTTCTAGGCAAACTATTTGATGATTGCAATAAATAATCGTGGAAGCTCATATTAGAGTAACTCTCATGACAAGTTTTACTGTGCTTTATTGGTTGCGTGAGGAGTGGATTTCATTTGGCGAAAAAGAGTACTCCCGCGAACACAGTATTACCTTCTCATGTTGTTTATTGTGTCTACGTTTCATTCAATATATGGTTTGAGTTGCTTTTGTGTTACAGTAGATGGACTACCACTGCAGCTACGGGTGGATTTATTTTCCCTGGTTTTTGATTTGTTCCCTTTCCCATGCACAGGGACCCAATAGGCAGTAACTAGAGGGCTACTGTAATGGGGCTGTATTTGATCGATAGCCAAGCCTTCAGGGCGTCCTGTCCAGATGAAAAGCATCTGACCGTATCGCTGTTATCACACCACAGATATGCCACATTCAGTTGTACGGGGTAGATAGAGGCTACAGAGAGGCAGTATCAATGGTCACCATTACAACAAAAACAAGAATCCCAAACAGTTTCCAATTGGCTCATTCACCCCCCCACCCCTTATTCCCCAGGTTGTTGCTTTCAATGAGAATGTGTTCTCAGTCAACCTGGTAAAATAGGAGTTAAATAAACGCGGTGCCATTGCTGAATCTGCCGTGATGTCACACAGATGCAGTAAGATGAAGTTTCCCCTCGCTCTACCTAGACGTTGGGAAGCCATTCGATGTGCCTTACTTGAAAAGGCTCCATGGTAGTCGCTGACCCTGACCACCCGTTACACTAGCATTGGTTGCTTGGTCAGACTTCCCTCGACCTGCAGCCAGGCTATAGAGTAGACCCTTGGACAGCCCTCTTGCCATAAACACACTGAACTGCTGAGAGAAACCCATTTGTCTACTGTGCCTGTCTTCTTGTCCTCCATTATGTTCATCTGGCCTTTTCAGTTTATGAACGCTGTATATTCTGTTTGACATTATGTGCTCGGTTTGTTTAAGCTATTACTGCGAGAAGAATGATCTCCATTAGGATATTCATCTACTGTATTTTACTCTTAAACAAGCAGTGTGGTGACAAACAGAAAGCGTGTCTTCTTAGGGTCAGAAATTGTGCTGAACCAGAGGATTTGTTCTCTCGGAAAAGAATGCTATCCAATTTTGTGACGCTGTGAATCCGTGGGAATATGTAATGGTTCTACCGGCTGTAAAATTAGCTTAGAGCGGCCAGTTGGCCAGGGATAACCTCAGCAGAGGTCTGCGTGTAAGACAGCAGTGTTGCTCTTCAAGCATCTCCTGGCAGCCCCTCTGGCAGGTCCCCCTTAATGAGCTTCGCAGGTCAGGAGAAAGTGTAGTGCGCCGTTCAAGCTCCCCAGCTGGAAAGTTGGTGGACACAGCAGCAGTGTCTTGTACAGCACAAGACTGTTTTGCTTCTCAGATACATTTTTTTCTGTGTGGGGCTGTGGGTGTCTGCAGTATACAGTCTCCCTTGTTCTCCCTGATATGTCTGTGTTGAGTGCCTGTGGGCTTTGTGTATCTTCATGTCTACTGTGAAAAATGATAACAGTAGTTCCATTCTTGCATAATGTCAACGATTTAATCCATATTCTCAACATATTTTTGACTTGCGAGCTTATGAGTTCAAGAGCTCGAGATGCAAGACAAATTCCCGAATACAGTAAGAACAATAAAGTGACCTAAACCACACTGAGCTGGATTGGAGATTCTCTGCTCTGTCTGTAAGGGTCACGTGAGATGTAAGCTGTGAGGGGGGATCATGAAAGTGTCGGGCAATGCAAGGTGACAGTGGCACAGCAAACTCCGGGGGTCAGCGGCTCTGCTGCCAAGAGCGGGGACATGTCTCACACTCTCTGACTGCTCAGGCTGGTTGCGTAACTCCTGTCAAATTCTATTGGAATGTAGAACCACTGGTCAAAGAGTACTTTGCACAACAAAGCCAATGTTTCTTTTGATCAGGGGGCACAAGGGAACACTTTGAGAGGAACCAGGCTTTGGAGTGTGGGAGGTACAGTTAGTTCTGACCTCTTTCTCCTTTGTCCTATTCATGCAGTCACTCTCTTACGTAACACTGGGAAGCCACTAGGCCTCATCATGAACGTTCCCAGGCCACCAACTGAACTGCCAGGCTACTGCTTCAGTGACTGCTGTGCTGTCCCTGGATGTACTAATGTACATACCATGCTCTATCTAAAGAACACTGCTGAATGGGGAACTTGATATGTTTCATGTAAAAATGGGTGGTAATGTCCACATCCTCCAATGCCAGAGCCTCAAGCACATTGGACATTGTACTCCTACTTTCACCCTAACCAGACCTTGTTATGACGAGCATATCTGAATTAGGCCCACAGAATTATACCTACGGAGGAGCAGCTTCTATGGAGGATCTGTGAATGTCTTTGAACTTCAGTGTTGGCTTAGCTAACGTTGGACCAGGGCTAGCTAACGTTGGACCAGAGCGAGCTAACGTTGGACCAGGGCTAGCTAACGTTGGACCAGAGCGAGCTAACATTGGACCAGGGCTAGCTAACGTTGGACCAGAGCGAGCTAACGTTGGACCAGAGCGAGCTAACGTTGGACCAGAGCGAGCTAACGTTGGACCAGAGCGAGCTAACGTTGGACCAGAGCGAGCTAACGTTGGACCAGAGCGAGCTAACGTTGGACCAGAGCGAGCTAACGTTGGACCAGAGCGAGCCACGTTGGACCAGAGCGAGCTAACGTTGGACCAGAGCGAGCTAACGTTGGACCAGAGCGAGCTAACGTTGGACCAGAGCGAGCTAACGTTGACCAGAGCGAGCTAACGTTGGACCAGAGCGAGCTAACGTTGGACCAGAGCGAGCTAACGTTGGACCAGAGCGAGCTAACGTTGGACCAGAGCGAGCTAACGTTGGGCCGCGAGCTAACGTTGGACCAGAGCGAGCTAACGTTGGACCAGAGCGAGCTAACGTTGGACCAGAGCGAGCTAACGTTGGACCAGAGCCAGCTAACGTTGGACCAGAGAGCTAACGTTGGACCAGAGAGCTAACGTTGGACCAGAGCGAGCTAACGTTGGACCAGAGCGAGCTAACGTTGGACCAGAGCGAGCTAGCTAACGTTGGACCAGAGCGAGCTAACGTTGGACCAGCTAACGTTGGACCAGAGCGAGCTAACGTTGGACCAGAGCGAGCTAACGTTGGACCAGAGCGAGCTAACGTTGGACCAGAGCGAGCTAACGTTGACCAGAGCGAGCTAACGTTGGACCAGAGCGAGCTAACTAACGTTGGACCAGAGCGAGCTAACGTTGAACCAGAGCGAGCTAACGTTGGACCAGAGCGAGCTAACGTTGGACCAGAGCGAGCTAACGTTGGACCAGAGCGAGCTAACGTTGGACCAGAGCTAGCTAACGTTGGACCAGAGCGAGCGAACGTGTTAACTATGGTATCCTTAACTAGCATTGAAAAAGTGAATCTATTCTAATTAAACATCTCTCCCTAATTTCTTAATCATGTTTGTAACGTCAGTAGCTACAGCAGACTATGCTTGGGAAGGAAGGGCAGACACTGGAATATGTTGCTGGATGACAAATGAGGGCTTTGCATAGGCACTTTGTGGGATTGGAAAAAAAGCCTGGGATGTAAAAAAACGTTATTAACTGGTTCCTTTACTTTTAAAATAACTTATGTTCCGGAACAGTATAGATCACTTCTGTTCTGCTTCTGTTCCTCAATTTTTATTTGACGGTTTTCAGTTATGTTCCCTGAAATAGTTCATACCCCTGTTTGGATGTCTTTATAAGTCCCACCCGGTTGTGGCTGTTTGGAGAGTGAAAGATCCTTGTGTTCAACATTATATAATGATAATCACACTCTGCTACAAAGACCAGGATACCCCTTTCACATTTTGTATAGAACTCCAAACCCATCCTTTATCATTGTCCTCCTGATAAAGCCATGCCGTTGACAGGGGGAGAAAGTGCTTATGTACAGTCAGTCAAGGGTCCTGTATCTACTACCATCGGGACGATTGAGCAGTCCGAGGCAATGAGGGAAAAAGGTGCACACTGGTAGATTTTCACATTGTGTAATCTTCTCTGTGGCAACAAGGTCACCTCTGATAGAGGCTCCTGTTTCCCCAGCCGAACGGTGCTGTTAGCTGGTGCTAGATATCTGCCTGATGCATCTCTATTTTTCTCACTGCGTCGCCGGGCCATGTTTGCTGCTGACTGACGTAATTGTATAACAATTGCAGAATAACTGCCATCCCAGTCACTGCAGTCCATGACGTCCTTTGTTTGTGTCTTCCTATTCATTCAGTTGATTATGTAATAATGAGTGCAGCTAACCATTCATCATGCGCAGGGTAGCCTAGTGGTTAGGGCGTTGGACTAATAACCGAAAGGTTGCAAGTTCAAATCCCCAAGCTGACACTGTACAAATCTGTCGTTCTGCCCCTGAACAGGCAGTTAACCCACTGTTTCTTAACTGACTTTCCTAGTTAAATAAAGGAAACATTTCAAAAATCATGTCGCCAGAGAGGGAGAAGAAAAAGATGACTGTTTTTGATGTGCAGAGAGCAGCAAGTTGTCGTCCATAAACTACTTTCAATGTGTTCCATTTAAGAACTCAGTTTTCATAGAAAATCAGAATTTGATCCAATTTAAAAGGGGTTGGTACTTTTGTAAGCCTGTTGGTGTGATGACATTGGGTTCAAGTAACATGTCACCGATATGTCCACTTGTGATGTGCAAATATGATGCCTGTGGTCACTTTCAGTTAGCAGTCTTTTTAATGGAATTATCCACATGCCATGGTCACTCCACTCATTCCACCTGGATTTAATCTGGATCACTTCATACACAATTTTCACGCTGAATCACTCACTCACTATATTACATTCATAATGATAGTAGAACGACACACTTGCAGACAACGGTAGCACTCAGTTTCCTTACAAAGACACCCGAGGATGAAAGAGTTGAATAGAGATTGCAGCAAACTCAACGTTTTACCCATGTACCTTGTAACACAATGGGTAATAGACCTATAGTCCCCTCACAGAGTGAGTGAGTGTCTCCCAGGACACACGACTGTTCTCCCAGTGTATTTTTCTTCCCTCACTGAGCAGTTATTCTCTCCTTTCCCTGTACTGCAGTGTTAAATATATACTAGGGCTATCCTCTCACCAAAGTACCTTCTTCCAGGACATCGTTTGTTTGTGTTCTCTGAAGTTGCTATTTTCCCCACTGAGTCTAAAAAAAGGCAAAGCCTCTGGAATCTTCCAGGCTTCCATGACATTTTGTTTTATACAGAAAGTAATTGGGTAGAGTGAGGGGGAGAATAAGTCTCAAAGCTCGCTACCAAATTTCCTCTGATCTTCTCTGTCCAGGCATCTGCAAGTCAGTCTTGTTAAGCATCACGCGGATCCCATGGCTAATGAAATATGCTCTTGTCTTCTGCGGAGCGGGTGAAAAATGATATCTGCTCGACACAACCCAGCACATCAAGGTCACCCGGCTCTAGTGCAGAGATAATGATCAACCAGGCTCTTCTGAGGGAGATCTTTGTAATACAGGCCTTTTTAAATATTTAAACAGGCTGTTAATGAGATGAACCTCAATTTGATATGTATCTTGGCTTCTCAATTAGGATTCTTCATAAGAGATACTGGGAATTAGCTGATTAGGATATTGAAAGTTTGCATAGTTTCTTTGTAAAGTATGTGACACACAACACACAGCCTACATGTGATGTGACAATTTTTACAAATGATCCCTGCTGGGATTGAATTGCAGTGTCTTAAAGCTGTTGGTCGGGTTGAGGGCAAAATATAAATGTCGCACAAACCCTAGAGCACCTTTATGTGATATTAACAATAACCTCATCTGAATAACCCACTAACTGTTCTGTCCCCAGCTGAGTTCCTGTGTAACTGTAGCAGCGAGGGATCTCTGGATCTAGACCGCTGCGACCGCAGCACAGGGCAGTGTGTCTGCCTGTTGGGCTACATGGGACTGCGGTGTGCTGACTGCCAGGAGGCCCACTTCAACAACGGCACCACCGGCTGCATCCCCTGTAGCTGCGACTCCTACGGTGCTCTTGGACCCCTCTGCGACAGGTGAGACTTTTCATTAATGTGTGCGTTATCAGTGTTTACCAGGTATTCCAGACAAAAGGCTAAATGTATTCCATAACAGTGTCTTCATGGTTTACAAATTATTGCCAATGTAGTGGAGGTATCTATGGGTAAGACGTTAGGTTAGCGTGTGAAAGTTCCCCGGTTGGACCAGACCAGCAGTCTGGTCTCATGGGACAACACTTTAGATGTTTTTACAGGTATGATAACTAAAAGGTGCGTCATCTAACATCACATTGTCTGCAGTACTATTGTCTTTCGTGTGCTCCTGCTCTACCTGTTAGACTGGTGACTCAATCACCTGAACCCAGGGTTGTGTTCTTTAGGGCACACATCTGAAAATGTTTTTGCATCGGAAACCGGATTTGAGTGTTTATTGGACGTATCCAGGTAGTCCCTCCCTGTTTCAGTCTGTTTTCTTTAATTTGGTGCTTTATGAACTCCAAGGAAGAGGTACCAACCCCAAGACATTCCCTGGTAAAATAGAGGTTAAATAAGTGCAATGATGTCACTGCAAAGTCACAACGAGGCAGGGAGTTCAGTCTCTGTCTCTTCACTTGTGTGAGAAAATACTCCCTCGAGAATGTCCAAAGTTGTTGTGCCTTAGAGTGCAGTAATTGTGTGTCCCCGGGGCTATTGACCTCTGCTTGGTTTCAACTGTCATTTTTCACCTGAAAGGCAGAAGACGCTGTGTAATTTTCATAACAACTCTAATTTCTCTGTAAGTCTGACACAATGGTTGGTATTTTGGGAGTTTCAGTTTGACTTCCCTGGCTCCTATAGAAAGTTTTGTTTAAAGTCTATGCTTGTAGGGGTTGTTGTTTATCCGATTGGTATTGACACTGGGGAAACTGTGTACAGCGTAACTACTGAGGACTCTGAAGCTGTAATTAGAGTGTAACACACCCCACCATTCTAGTGGGGCTGTGAAGAGAAGATCAGCAGTCCGGATGAATGAATGGTGTTCCAGTTCCATTCACTGCTTATATTGTGCGGTAGCCAGAGATTCTAACATTAATTTAATCACATCCCTTTAGTATTATCCCTGGGATCACTATTACAATCATAACCAATTCCACCAAGTTTCCTGAGTCTTTATTCCCTCCTACAAACATGTCTTTTTGTGGTGTGTGTGTGTGTGTCGGGTTGGGATGACATACCATTCCTACATACAGTACATGCTTAAGTGTGTATTTCAGAGGGAGAGCATGCAATGGATGTGTGCATTCTATACATTGATACTATAGCATAATATCAGATGGTGTTCAAGCCCATGACCATTGACTCTTTCAATGTTTTTGTTTATCTCTTTAGAGTAGCTGTTTCATACGTCTTCAGTTCTTGTCCCTTACTACCCCCATTGCTGATGGACCGTGTATGATGCATTGTCATGTGACACTTCTCTCCCAGGTTAATGTAGCATGAAATGAAGACCTGGTTAATGTAGACATGAAAGACTTAATCAATAAGGTGCAAGGAGATGTGGTATATGGCCAATATAACACGTCTAAGGGCTGTGCCTAAGAACAGCCCTTAGACGTGGTATATTGGCCATATACCACAAACCCCAGAGGTGCCTTATTGCTATTATAAACTGGTTCGTAACGTAATTTAGAGCAGTAAAAATAAATGTTTTGTCATACCCGTGGTATACAGTCTGATATACTATGGGTGTCAGCCAATCACAGTTCAGGGCTCGAACCACCCAGTTTATAATAAAGCTTGAATCCCTGGTCTATGACTTACTGACAGGCATCTTTACGGATCTATCAGTAAAATAGTGCAATATTGAGTTTGTTTGGAAAGAGTGGCCATCAGCGGCAGACATCAATCCCCCTGCTGTGCTTTCAGTGACCTTCTCCCGCTGTTATATTTATAAATGCCAGTGCATCTGTCAGCGTTTTTGCGCTGCCTATTTTGTCTCTGGATTGTGGACAGATTGTGAGTTCATCTCTTGAGGATGTTCTAGGATTCCTGCCCAAATGCAACCGTAGGATCAAAAAAATCCCTCAGTGCAGGTGAAACACACACACACACACACAAACAGTAGCATATCCTTTTCCCTGCCCAAGCAATCTCTGGTTCTATCTCAAGGCCTGTGAAGAATAGGTTGTCACTTTCGGAAGATGCCACTGTAGTCATGATTGGAAAACTCAATGATGGCAGGAAAGTTCAGGATTCAGTCATTCCCCGCCAAGAAAACAGCTAGTCCCTGTGTAGCAACAGCAACTCAGAAGTAAACTGTTTTCATAACCTTGCTGTTGTGCCAAAGTGAAAAGAAAAATGCTCAGCTTTCCTCAGCGGTGGACAAAGTTGGGAAACTGTTGAAATTGGTACTCTCCTACATTCCTGGCTGACTCGCCTGCACGGTAAAGGAATGTCGATGAGACCAGAGAGTGGCTGAGCTCCACAGAACCTCACTATACCACAGAACCTCACTATACCACAGAACCTCACTATACCACAGAACATTACTATACCACAGAACCTCACTATACCACAGAACCTCACTATACCACAGAACATTATTATACCACAGAACATTATTATACCACAGAACATTACTATACCACAGAACATTACTATACCACAGAACCTCATTATAACACAGAACCTCACTATACCACAGAACCTCATTATACCACAGAACATTACTATACCACAGAGACCTCACTATACCACAGAACCTCACTATACCACAGAACATTACTATACCACAGAACCTCACTATACCACAAGAACATTACTATACCACAGAACCTCATTATACCACAGAACCTCATTATACCACAGAACCTCACTATACCACAGAACCTCACTATACCACAGAACATTATTATACCACAGAACCTCACTATACCACAGAACCTCACTATACCACAGAACCTCACTATACCACAGAACCTCACTATACCACAGAACCTCATTATACCACAGAACGTTATTATACCACATAACCTCACTATACCACAGAGCATTACTATACCACAGAACATTACTATACCACAGAACATTACTATACCACAGAACATTATTATACCACAGACCTCACTATACCACAGAACATTACTATACCACAGAACATTATTATACCACAGAGACCTCACTATACCACAGAGACCTCACTATACCACAGAGACCTCACTATACCACAGAACATTACTATACCACAGAACCTCATTATATCACAGAACCTCACTATACCACATAACATTACTATACCACAGAACATTACTATACCACAGAACCTCACTATACCACAGAACATTACTATACCACAGAACATTACTATACCACAGAGACCTCACTATACCACAGAGACCTCACTATACCACAGAGACCTCACTATACCACAGAGACCTCACTATACCACAGAACATTACTATACCACAGAACCTCATTATACCACAGAACCTCACTATACCACATAACATTACTATACCACAGAACATTACTATACCACAGAACCTCACTATACCACAGAACCTCACTATACCACAGAACATTATTATACCACAGAACATTACTATACCACAGAACCTCACTATACCACAGAACCTCACTATACCACATAACCTTACTATACCACAGAGACCTCACTATACCACAGAACCTCACTATACCACAGGACATTACTATACCACAGAACCTCATTATACCACAGAACATCACTATACCACAGAACCTCACTATACCACAGAACCTCACTATACCACAGAACATTACTATACCACAGATACCTCACTATACCACAGAACCTTACTATACCACAGAGACCTCCCTATACCACAGAACCTCACTATACCACAGAACATTACTATACCACAGAACCTCATTATACCACAGAACCTCACTCTACCACAGATCCTTACTATACCACAGAACATTCATATACCACAGAACCTTACTATACCACAGAACATTACTATACCACAGAACCTCACTATACCACAGAACCTCACTATACCACAGAACCTCACTATACCACAGAGACCTTACTATACCACAGAACCTTACTATACCACAGAACATTACTATACCACAGAACCTCACTATACCACATAACCTTACTATACCACAGAACCTCACTATACCACAGAGACCTCACTATACCACAGAACCTCACTATACCACAGGACATTACTATACCACAGAACCTCATTATACCACAGAACATCACTATACCACAGAACCTCACTATACCACAGAACCTCACTATACCACAGAACATTACTATACCACAGAACATTACTATACCACAGAACCTCACTATACCACAGAACCTTACTATACCACAGAGACCTCCCTATACCACAGAACCTCACTATACCACAGAACATTACTATACCACAGAACCTCATTATACCACAGAACCTCACTCTACCACAGATCCTTACTATACCACAGAACATTCATATACCACAGAACCTTACTATACCACAGAACATTACTATACCACAGAACCTCACTATACCACATAACCTTACTATACCACAGAACATTACTATACCACAGAACCTTACTATACCACAGAACCTTACTATACCACAGAACCTTACTATACCACAGAACATTAGTATACCACAGAACCTTACTATACCACAGAACATTTTATACCACAGAACATTAGTATACCACAGAACCTCACTATACCACAGAACCTTACTATACCACAGAACCTTACTATACCACAGAACCTTACTATACCACAGAACCTTACTATACCACAGAACATTAGTATACTACAGAAGAACCTTACTATACCACAGAACCTTACTATACCACAGAACATTACTATACCACAGAACATTACTATACCACAGAACATTACTATACTACAGAACCTCACTATACCACAGAACATTACTATACCACAGAACCTCACTATACCACAGAACATTACTATACCACAGAACATTACTATACCACAGAACATTACGATACTACAGAACCTCACTATACCACAGAACATTACTATACCACAGAACCTCACTATACCACGGAACATTACTATACCACAGAACCTCATTATACCACAGAACCTCACTATACCACAGAACATTACTATACCACAGAACCTCACTATACCACAGAACCTTACTATACCACAGAGACCTCACTATACCACAGAACCTCACTATACCACAGAACATTTCTATACCACAGAATCTCATTATACCACAGAACCTCACTATACCACAGAACCTCACTATACCACAGAGACCTCACTATACCACAGAACCTCACTATAACACAGAACCTCACTATACCACAGAACATTACTATACTACAGAACCTTACTATACCACAGAGACCTCACTATACCACAGAACCTCACTATACCACAGAACATTAGTATACTACAGAACCTTACTATACCACAGAACCTTACTATACCACAGAACCTCACTATACCAAGCAACATCACCATACCACAGAACCTCACTATACCACAGAACATTACAATACCACAGAACCTCACTATACCACAGAACATTACTATACCACAGAACCTCACTATACCACAGAACCTCACTATACCACAGAACCTCACTATACCACAGAACATTACTATACCACAGAACCTCATTATACCACAGAACCTCACTATACCACAGAACATTACTATACCACAGAACCTCACTATACCACAGAACCTTACTATACCACAGAGACCTCACTATACCACAGAACCTCACTATACCACAGAACATTTCTATACCACAGAACCTCATTATACCACAGAACCTCACTATACCACAGAACCTCACTATACCACAGAGACCTCACTATACCACAGAACCTCACTATAACACAGAACCTCACTATACCACAGAACATTACTATACTACAGAACCTTACTATACCACAGAGACCTCACTATACCACAGAACCTCACTATACCACAGAACATTACTATACTACAGAACCTTACTATACCACAGAACCTTACTATACCACAGAACCTCACTATACCAAGCAACATCACCATACCACAGAACCTCACTATACCACAGAACATTACGATACCACAGAACCTCACTATACCACAGAACATTACTATACCACAGAACCTCACTATACCACAGAACCTCACTATACCACAGAACCTCACTATACCACAGATCATTACTATAGCACAGAACATTACTCTACCACAGATCCTTACTATACCACAGAACATTCCTATACCACAGAACATTACTATACCACAGAACCTCACTATACCACAGAACCCCACTATACCACAGAACATTACGATACCAAAGAACCTCACTATACCACAGAACATTACTATACCACAGAACCTCACCATACCACAGAACCTCACTATACCAAGCAACATCACTATACCACAGAGTTGAACAGTGAATGGCAACAAATTGACAGCCAAAGTGGGAAGGCAGTCAGCAGTATGTTATATAAGTACAGTGCAAGTCAAGACCCCAAAAGTCAAGGCTCAACCTTTGTGACACATAGAATGGAAAAATATGTAGACAAAGTTCAAACAGGAGCCTGCATCGTATTGTATCTGTATCCATCGATCAGCTGCCCCATAACACCATCGCTATGCCCCCAGCGAGCGACTGTGTTCACTCCAGTACTACTGTACTCTCGGGACCTTTCAATGTCGACCACCCCCATACCCTGTCTCAGTTTCCCAGGGGATCCCTCCCTGACACACTCGTACTCTGTTCAAATCAAATCAAATCAAATTTATTTATATAGCCCTTCGTACATCAGCTGATATCTCAAAGTGCTGTACAGAAACCCAGCCTAAAACCCCAAACAGCAAGCAATGCAGGTGTAGAAGCACGGTGGCTAGGAAAAACTCCCTAGAAAGGCCAAAACCTAGGAAGAAACCTAGAGAGGAACCAGGCTATGTGGGGTGGCCAGTCCTCTTCTGGCTGTGCCGGGTGGAGATTATAACAGAACATGGCCAAGATGTTCAAATGTTCATAAATGACCAGCATGGTCGAATAATAATAAGGCAGAACAGTCAGGTGGAAGTTGAAACTGGAGCAGCAGCATGGCCAGGTGGACTGGGGACAGCAAGGAGTCATCATGTCAGGTAGTCCTGGGGCATGGTCCTAGGGCTCAGGTCAGTTGAAACTGGAACAGCAGCATGGCCAGGTGGACTGGGGACAGCAAGGAGTCATGTCAGGTAGTCCTGGAGCTCAGGTAGGTCCTGGAGCACACTTAGATTCACACCCCGAATAGGACAGGAGAAGTACAGATATAACAAATGACCCCAGCCCCCGACACAAACTACTGCAGCATAAATACTGGAGGCTGAGACAGGAGGGGTCAGGAGACACTGTGGCCCCATCCGAGGTCACCCCCGGTCAGGGCCAAACAGGAAAGATATAACCCCACCCTCTTTGCCAAAGCACAGCCCCCACACCACTAGAGGGATATCTTCAACCACCAACTTACCATGTTGCTTTTGTCTATTGGCTTATCAACATATTTTTGTTGTACTAGGTAAACTGGAAAAGAGGGTCTGCAAAAATTACTATAGTGTTTATGGGGAAGTATTCCTGCTGTCCTGAAATGGTTCCTCTTTACAGTTCTGGCTTTTTTCACTGCAACTGAGAACTTCTCCATCTAGCCTCAAGATGAACCATCTCAAGGGACTTCAGATTGGCCAACAACCATAGTAGTTGGGGCTCATAGGGCCCTATAAAATCCTTTTAAATTTCTTCCCAAATTCCATTTTATTATTTCCAGGTTTGTTCCCCCCCCCCCTTTTTTTTTATGTATATATTTTTTGCTCTCTAAATCATGCTTTTTAAAGTGGAACATCCAATTTAATTGTTTTTCTAAGTCCACAACAATGCTTAAACCACATCTGGGGACCACTTTTGAAAAAATATTTAGAATTTGGGGTCTTGTTACCCTTTAATTCCAATCTGCACAAAGCAAAAGGCTGTTGGTTAGTGGTGTTTTTGTAGTGCACATATGATGATAGAGTTAGCAAAACAAATATCCATTGGATTGATAATCATATCCTTCTGCCAGGTAAGCATAGGCTACTTTATAGTTATCATTTTAATTAAGAAGGTTTTTGGGAAAGCCTTTCCATCTACCAGAAGATTTTTCATTAGCATAATCAATAACGGCTACACGAACTGGTAGCTGCTCCGTGCACCACACATACAGGTGGAATTCTCGTTGCCTCTTCAGTAAGTTACAGGAAATACGAATCACTGACACGTTATGTCTTATGATAAACCTGGGAAAACTATTTCATTTTCAATATATTTAGTTGGTTCCCTATTAAGTTCGATAATTTTTTAAAAATATTGCTAAATTCCGTTTTGTCTGAATTCCATCTGCATTCTCCGTATCTCGGATATTTCTGTTTTTCAACCAGGCAATAGGGTAGGAGGGATGAAAAAGTGCCGTGGCATCTTTCTTGATACTGTATACTGTCTGCAACCCTTCCTCTATCTATCTGCAGTGGGAAAAGGGGGGCTTGGAAGCCCGATTCCTGATGTACTGAGCTCATTGACATGGAATGGGTATGACCTTGGTTTGACAGAGCCAATAGAAATGGAAGACCTGAAAACTGCTGCAACATTCATAAAGGCTAATCAACCTACAGTTGAAGTCGGAAGTTTACATACACTTAGGTCGGAGACATTAAAACTTGTTTTTCAACCACTCCACAAATTTCTTGTTAACCAACTATAGTTTTGGAAAGTCTGATAGGAGATCTACATTGTGCATGACACAAGTAATTTTTCCAACAATTGTTTACAGACAGATTATTTCACTTATAATTCACTATCACAATTCCAGTGGGTCAGAAGTTTACATGCACTAAGTTGACTGTGCCTTTAAACAGCTTGGAAATTCCAGAAAATGATGTCATGGCTTTAGAAGCTTCTGATAGGCTAATTGACATCATTTGAGTTAATCGGAGGTGTACCTGTGGATGTATTTCAAGGCCTAACTTCCGCCTCTTTGCTTGACATCATGGGAAAATCAAAAGAAATCAGTTAAGACCTCAGAAAAACAATTGTAGACCTCCACAAGTCTGTTTCATCCTTGGGAGCAATTTCCAAATGCCTGAAGGTACCACGTTCATCTGTACAAACGATAGTACGCAAACGATAGTATGCAAACACCATGTGACCACGCAGCCGTCATACCACTCAGGAAGGAGACAACTACTTTGGTGCGAAAAGTGCAAATCAATAGCAAAGGACCTTGTGAAGATGCTGGAGGAAACAGGTACACACATATCTATATCCACAGTAAAACAAGTCCTATATCGACATAACCTGAAAGGCCGCTCAGCAAGGAAGAAGCCACTGCTCCAAATAAAAAAGCCAGACTACGGTTTTCAACTGCAGACGGGGACAAAGAACGTACTTTTTGGAGAAATGTGCTCTGGTCCGATGAAACAGAAATAGAACTGTTTGGCCAAAATGACCATTGTTATGTTTGGAGGAAAAATTGCGAGACTCTCAAGCCGAAGAACACCATCCCAACTGTGAAGCACGGTGGTGGCAGCATCATGTTGTGGGGATGTTTTGCTGCAGGAGGGACTGGTGCACTTCCCAAACTAGATGGCATCATGAGGGGGGAAAATGATGTGGATATATTGAAGCAACATCTCAAGACATCAGTCAGGAAGTTAAAGCTTGGACGTAAATGGGTCTTCCAAATGGACAACGACCCCAAGCCTACTTCCAAAGTTGTGGCAAAATGGCTTAAGGACAACAAAGTCAAGTTATTGGAGTGGCCATCACAAACCCTGACCTCAATCCTATAGAAAATTTGTGGGCAGAACAGAAAGCATGTGCGAGCAAAGAGGCCTACATACCTGACTCAGTTTCACCAGCTCTGTCAGGAGGAATGGGCCAAAATTCACCCAACTTATTGTGGGAAGCTTGTGGAAGGCTACCCAAAATGTTTGACCCAAGTTAAACAATTTAAAGGCAATGCTACCAAATACTAATTGAGTGTATGTAAAATTCTGACCCACTGGGAATGTGATGAAAGAAATAAAAGCTGAAATAAATTATTCTGACATTTCACATTCTTAAAATAAAGTGGTGATCCTAACTGACCTAAGAGAGGGAATTTTTACAAGGATTAAATGTCAGGAATTGTGAAAACAGAGTTTAAATGTATTTGGCTAAGGTGTATGTAAACTTCTGACTTCAACTGTATATAAACAGATATTCACACAATCATGCATAAACTCCCTCTCTTGCTCTCACACACGCGCACACCTGCAGACACACGCACACGCCTGCACACACGTGCATGCCAGCACACACACACATGCAGCAATTTATCTGAATGAGATGCGCAATTATCTCCTATCATTCAAATCCATCTTTATCTGGTTGTAAATCAAGTAACCTTTTGACAGTTTGATAATGGGATGTTGGTTACCCTGTCAAAGCCACTTTAATACTCTGGGCCAAGAACGCAGGAGGGAATACATCCCCCTTTAACTTTATAACCCCCCCAAAACAAATTTAAAAAATAATGATAACGACTCTTGAGGAAGATGTTATTTAGTTGGATGCAGTGGCTGGTGCTCTCTGAGGGACTTAAGAGCAGGAAGCTCTCTCTGTTCATTAGAGATACCTACCGCGGAGTGTGGTGACACATAATGGAAATGTGAGAGGTTGCTTAGCAACTGCAGCGTGGATGGAACCCCCCCCGACAATCCGCCTCCCCAGTAAAGTGTTAATGTGACAAGCAGATGAGGAAATTTGTCCAGGGAAGCAAGAAAATGGGAAGGACGGTGAAGGAGGAGGGGTATGAGGGTTGCAGTAGACCACCATCTGTGAGCCAAACCCCACTGTCTCTGTATTGGGAGAGAGAGTGAAAGTGTGTGTGTATTGGGGGTGGGGTTCGAACACCACCAGGGTCAATCAGAATTAGGTCATTGAACAATTGGTTAATGCACATGGCTTTGCATTGAACACAGTGGGCAGTATTGCAGTACATTTACAATGGCCTCAGCTCAAATACCACCATAGTATGTTTTCATGTAAGATGTACACTGAACAAAAATATAAATATAAATATAAATGCAACATGCAAAGTGTTGGTCCTATGTTTCACAAAAATATTATTTTTCTCAAATTTTGTGCACAAATTTGTTTACATCCCTGATGGAGTTTGCAATTGGCATGCTGACTGCAGGAATGTCCACCAGAGCTGTTGCCAGATAATTTGTTAATCTCTCTACCATAAGCCGCCTTCAACGTCGTTTTAGAGAATTTGGCAGCCCGTCCAACCGGCCTTACAACCGCAGACCACTTGTAACCACACCAGCCCAGGACCTCCACATCCGGCTTCTTCACCTACGGGATTGTCAAGGGGTGGGTGCTGAGGAGTATTTCTGTCTGTAATAAATATTCTGATTGACTGGGCCTGGCACCCAGAGGGTGGCCTCGCTCCTAAGTGGGTGGGTCTATGCCCTCCCAGGCCCCTGCCCAGTCATGTAGAATCTATAGATTAGGGCCTAACGAATTTACTACAATTGACTGATTTCCTTATATGAACTGTAAGTCAGCAATGTCTTTGAAATTGTTACAAGTTGTGTTTTTATATTTTGTTCAATAATAAAATGCCAATTAAACTCTTGTTAGAAGTTTCATCCCCCATTGGATGTCTGTGGTTGTTGACCCCTACATTAAAGCACAGCTAGATTGTGTTTAGTGTCTTGCACCCCGTGTACATATTTAGTCTGGGTATCACATTCTGAGCAGTGGGTCAGATTGTGAGAACACCACAACCAGACACACAGCCAAGCTCTTTATAGCCCCCTCCCACACACACAATTGGCCTTTCCTCCACGTATGCGGTTCATGTGGCGGGCTGTCTGGCAGCTAGGCAAGCATGCAGGCTTCCCTGACCCACATTAGTTTGTCTCAGTGCATGTTTCCAGAAGTGGGAGGGTCTGTGGGGAGAGAGATGGTGAATATGGCTCTGATGGAACGTTGAACAACAATGACTGAAACTGTGGCACTAGTCCTTTTTTATTAATGGTGCCCAATCAGCTGAATTGAATTGGATTTAGCTGCTGTCATCTTTGGGTGTAGATGTCATTTGTCCTTTTTAGGAAAGCTCAAATGTTTGTTTGCTCGTCATCTAGCTTTGCATTAGAGGAAAGTATTAGCCTGTGTAGGTGAATTGCTTTATCGTCATTAAAGGTGTCCACATACATAGGTTTGGTTTGCTCCTAGCAGAACTCGGGTAGGCGGCATGAATGTCTGCTCGCTTACTCCCAAAAGACCTTCGCTTGAAAAATGCCAATATTACTTCCTCAAAATTTTCAGAATGAATCTTAAGATAAATCAAGAAATCTGTAATTAATTTGGACCTTTTTACAGCGGTCTTGCTCGCAGAATTTTACATCTAACTACGATGTTTGGTGCAGTATTTGTCAGGTGAAAAAATGTGCATGAAAACTATTTCTCGTTGAATGACAACAAACATTTAATTGAAGAGTCCTGTCCATAATTCCTACTCTTACTAGGAGTAGTTCTGTTGAACAATCACCGACAAAGGGACGTAGATATCGGCTACCGAACTTTGACTTCAAGAAAAATGTTTGCTCAAACAGCCAGAAAAAAAATCTTGCCGAACACAAATGCAATAAAAACATCAACATTTCGTCATAATATGTATATGCACAAACTGTTTCGACTGGGAAGCAGGCGAAAGGCTTTGGTATTCATAATATAATGTTGTGTGTACAAAAAATAATGTTTTCATGAATCAAAGGTAGGTGAGAGTGGAGCCTTTTGTTACATTCAGCATCACTCGTCAAAGGAAATATACTCTTCTTTCTATCAAAGATATCTACATATATTTCAGGATGTTGTGTATCCCTGGAAACAACCAGAATTCATGTAAACATATGGGTCTCTTAGCACAACTGTGTACTTTGTTAAACACTTTTAACATAGACCCTTACCTCTTTAAAAAAAAAATGGTATGTGTTCACGCCAGTGCATATCCACTCACCTCTCTATTACCATGGAAGCCCATTACAAATGCCTACTCTCATAACTGGACCTATAACACCCATGGTGCTTCAGAAATCTCCATCTCAAGGTCTTGACTGCTGGCGTCACGGGGAGTGCAGTGATGATGGGACGTGCTGAGTCCAGAATATCATATTACCATATAAATCATTGCTCCCCACTTTTGAGATGGGCCCCCTGTTGCTTACTGTCTGCTCCCTCTCTCCTCGTGGCCGCGCAGTAGTCTTCAGCACCACTCAGTTCCCTCTCTCCTCGTGGCCGCGCAGTAGTCTTCAGCACCACTCAGTTCCCTCTGAAGGTTTTGTTGCTTCAAGGCACAAACCCCAAAACAAAGGCTTCTTCTCTGGTCAGTGGTGGCGCATTGAGACGGAGCTGTTTTTCCTCTTTGCCATTGAAGTGGTGGGGAGATTTGAAGAAAGGAGAATACATAATGCAAGCACTGAAGTTGAACGGTGACTGAACAGTTCTTGTCAAGTGCTTCTCTGCATAATGTTTTCTACTTTTGGCAGAGGGCTACATTCAACTGAGCACAGTATGCAGTAGACCTGTTGACCTAAGTGAGAAATCTTTCTAAACAAACTTACTTTTTTTGTGTGAAATGTGCCCCGAATGGGACGGGAGCAGCTGTCTGCTGCCCTTTTGAACTCTAGACTGGATATGGTGTAAAATACAAGACACCAGAAACCTGACATAACAGGTCAATAGGCTTGGGCGGTATCCAGATTGTCATACCTTCATACTGACCTTGTCGTACATGTCGATCCAGAATATCTCAAGCATGCTCAATGGTTGACATGTCTGGTGAGTATGCAGGCCAGGGAAGAACTGGGGCATTTTCAGCTTCCAGGAATTGTGTACAGATCCTTGCGACATGGGGCCGTGCATTATCATGCTGAAACATGAGGTGATGGCTTTGGGTGAATGGCACAACAATGGGCCTCAGGATTTCGTCACGGGTCTCCATGCATTAAAATTACCATCGATTTAAAATTTAATTGTGTTCGTTGTCCATAGCTTATGCCTGCCCATACCGTTACCCCTGCTACCATGGAGCACTCTGTTCACAACGGAGTGCCAAATTCTGCAAAACGATGTTGGAGACGCCTTATGGTAGAGAAATTAACATTTAAATTCTCTGGCAATAGCTCTAGTGGACATTCCTGCAGTCTCCATGATTATTGCACGCACCATAGAAAACTTGAGACGTCTGTGGCATTGTGTGACAAAACTGCACATTTTAGAGTGGCCTTTTATTTTCCCCAGCACATGGTGCACCTGTGCTGGGGATCATGCTGTTTAATCATATCCTTGATATGCCACACCTGCCAGGTCAATGGATTATCTTGGCAAAGGAGAAATGCTCACTAACATGGATGTAAACAAATTTGTACCCAAAATTTGAATGAAATGAACCTTTTATGTATATGGAACATTTCTGGGATCTTTTATTTAATCTCATGAGACATGAGACCAACACTTTACATGTTGCGTTTATATTTTTGTTCAGTGTTTGCAGGACAGGCATCACAGCTCATAAAGTTATACAAGTAACTACAAGCGAAGTTTGATTTTGGAAGAAGCTTGACTCTAGATGGCTAACTAGCTACTAAATTAGCAAACCAAATGCACAACTGCAGAGCATTTAGCACATTTTAAACAGTTAACTTAATAGTTATAAGAGAACTAGCTGGCAAACATTAAGTTGTGAATTCCATACTGTAACTAGATCACCTAGCGCGTGCTGCACAACAGTGAGTGACTCACAAGGCTCCGATCTATCGTGTGCTTGTAAACAAACACCAGATGACTGGGACTAGTGGTAAGCTTCATAATGCAAAATTTTTTGACAGGTGAAATGAACAACGCAATCTTTATCACATAATGTAGTTAACTGCAGGTATTTACTTAAAAAGTAGCTGCAAATATTCACATTTATTTTAAAAATATAACTATTGGACAAACCATCTTGTGGCTATATCCAAATACCTCGGTATACGGTATACCGCCCAAGCCTACAGGTCACGTCTCAACCCTTGACCGGGGTCACGTCAACTCTGAACGGGGTCACCCTTGAATAGGGTCACGTCTCAACCTTGAACGGGTCACGTCCTCCCCCTCTGCCTCGTGGGCATTATTCCAGTTTTACCACTCTTAGTTTCTTAGTTTTAATACTCTTTCTTATATCAAAAGTCTCAACTTTAGCTGAAATATTCTAACTTGAACAACAAGGCAACTGAACCAGGGAACCCTGTATCTCCATTAGAGGTCGACCGATTATGATCTTTCAACGCCGATACAGATTATTGGAGGACCCCCGCCAAAAAAGCCGATACCGATTAATCGGACGATTCTTTAAATATTTATTTATTTATTTTTTATGTAATTATTATTATTGTTATTTAAAAAACATTTTTACATTTTTTTTTTAAATGTTAAATATTTTTTAAACATTTTTATTTATTTGTAATAATGACAATTACAACAATACTGAATGAACACTTATTTTAACTTAAATAATAATACATAAATAAAAATCTATTTAGCCACAAATAAATAATGAAACATGTTCAATTTGGTTTAAATAATGCAAAAACAAAGTGTTAGAGAAGTAAAAGTGCAATATGTGCCATGTAAAAAAGCTAACGTTTGAGTTCCTTGCTCAGAACATGAGAACATATGAAAGTTGGTGGTTCCATTTAACATGAGACTTCAATATTCCAAGGTAAGAGGTTTTAGGTTGTAGTTGATATAGTGTTTATAGGACTATTTCTCTCTATACAATTTGTATTTCATATACCTTTGACTATTGGATGTTCTTATAGGCACTATAGTATTGCCAGTGTAACAGTATAGCTTCCGTCCCTCTCCTCGCCCCTACCTGGGCTCGAACCAGGAACACATCGACAACAGCCACACTCGAAGCAGCGTTACCCATCGCTCCACAAAAGCCGCGGCCCTTGCAGAGCAAGGGGAATAACTACTCCAAGTCTCAGAGCGAGTGACGTTTGAAACGCTATTAGCGCGCACCCCGCTAACTAGCTAGCCATTTCACATCGGTTAAACCAGCCATTAGGCTGATAGGCTTGAAGTCATAAACAGCTCTGTGCTTGCGAAGAGCTGCTGGCAAAACCCACAAAAGTGCTGTTTGAATGAATGCTAACGAGCCTGCTGCTGCCTACCATCGCTCAGTCAAACTGCTCTATCAAATCATAGACTTAATTATAACATAACACACAGAAATACAAGCCTTTCGTCATTAATATGGTCGAATCCGGAAACTATCATTTCGAAAACAAAACGTTTATTATTTCAGTGAAATACGGAACCGTTCGGTATTTTATCTAACGGGTGGCATCCTAAGTCTAAATATTATTGTTACATTGCACAACCTTCAATGTTATGTCATAATTACGTAAAATTCTGGAATATTAGTTCGCAATGAGCCAGGCTGCCCAAACTGTTGCATATACCCTGACTCTGCGTGCAATGAACGCAAGAGAAGTGACACAATTTCACCTGGTTAATATTGCCTGCTAACCTGGATTTCTTTTAGCTAAATATGCAGGTTTAAAAATATATACTTCTGTGTATTGATTTTAAGAAAGTCATTGGTGTTTATGGTTAGGTACAGTCGTCCAACGATTGTGTTTTTTTCGCAAATGCGCTTTTCTTAAATCATCCCCCAGCGTTGCATCGATTATATGCAATGCAGGACACGCTAGATAAACTAGTAATATCATCAACCATGTGTAGGTATAACTAGTGATTATGATTGATTGTTTTTTATAAGATAAGTTTAATGCTAGCTAGCAACTTACCTTGGCTTCTACTGCATTCGCGTAACAGGCAGGCTCCTCATGGAGTCCAATGAGAGGCAGGTGGTTAGAGCGTTGGACTAGTTAACTTTAAGGTTGCAAGATTGAATCCCCCGAGCTGACAAGGTGAAAATCTGTCGTTCTGCCCCTGAACAAGGCAATTAACCCACCGTTCCTAGGCCGTCATTGAAAATAAGAATGTGTTCTTAACTGACTTGCCTAGTTTAATAAAAAAAATTTTTTTTAAATCGGCACCCAAAAATACAGATTTCCGATTGTTATGAAAACTTGAAATCGGCCCTAATTAATCGGCCATTCCGATTAATCGGTCGACCTCTAATCTCCATCCATCTTTTTTTCTTTGTCCTTCTGTGTTTTTTTGCTGTCTCTCTCCACTCTAGCACTGCATCTCCCTTAATACTCGAGCCAGCTAAATGCTGACAGTGGTGACGGCACTTTGACAAAGGGAGTAATTCTTTCAGGCGCCTGAATAAAGTGGTGTCCAGGCTTTCCTGTATGGACCAGTCAATGCACAAGGAGCTCAGTGGGCCCAAACTGTTGAAGACGGATGGAGGACATTTTGAAGAGAAAACATTGATCTTACCCATGAGCCTATGGTTGTGCACGTCTTTGATGTACGACTGTTGTGTGTCTGTGTGCATGTCACCTTGCATGCACGGTGTGTGTGTGTGTGTGTGTGTGTGTGTGTGTGTGTGTGTGTGTGTGTGTGTGTGTGTGTGTGTGTGTGTGTGTGTGTGTGTGTGTGTGTGTGTGTGTGTGTGTGTGTGTGTGATTAAGAGCGTGAGTGCACGCACATGGGAGATGCTGTAGTCGTGTGACTCCCAGCCTCACCCCCTCATCTGTTCCCAGTTGGTGGCAAATTAATTCCAGGTGATCCCAACATCCTTCCCAAGGTTGTTTCACCAAGAATTCGATCTCCCTACAGAATTCTGCAACCTTTCCCGATTTGCTCACTTCCTGCACTGAGATATAATATTTATACTGAAATTGAAGCGGCTATTACAGGGTACTTGGTGGTCTCCATCTCAAATGTCACCTTCCTTGCCCACCCTGGTAGATGGAAACTTCAGGGGTAATAAAGATAATTCATGCCTGCCTAATTAAATGTATAATTCAGTGAACTGATGTATTATATATTTTACTGAACTATCCCTTTCAGTTCTCAGACTAGGTGTTCTGTTATTCCCTGTAACTGGCTCTTGGCTAATGGCTCTTTCCAGAAAATTCCCCAGAAACCTCCCATCAACGGTTTCTACTGAAAAGAGGAAATGTTGTTTTGCCATGACGTACTCCTATTCATAAATACTTTTCAGCAGGCGAGGATATTCTTTCAGCATGCCATGTTAGCATTTACCCATATGTCAAACACCTGGAGAGGGAGTGAAAACAGTGAAAGTAGATTTGCTTAGTTGTTGAACACATTCTCCTGTCTAGCTAGTCTCCTCTGTCAGCTCCTCGTTGAGCAAAGTACAACGGTAAATCTCCAGTGAATCCTTTTTCTGGGCAGTTGTCTTGACTTCATTCCAGGTGGTTCCTGGCTTCCTTATCTCTTCATTGGTCCTTCTCAGTGTTTTTTTCTTGTCCAAGACTTAATATCGCCGTGTGGTCAACATGTTAACAAAATACTATCTCCGTATCAAATATTGAGGACGCTGCTCCCTCAAATCATATGGCACCCTCTCTAACACACCACTGTGTGCCAGCCAGGCACTGTCAGACCAGCCGGCACCCTTCCAATCTGTGGCACCTCCAAGTGGCTGTGAAGGAGATTGGAGATGAACAGTGACACCATAATCTCTAATCACTATGTCCTCAGAAGGCAGCACCACTAGACAGCAGCAGTTTGGCCTAGAAATTAAACTGAGTTTGCAATTATCCGGTGTGCAGTTATTGACCGTTGGCTGTATTTGCTTTGCGCGTGCGTGGGCTTACAGTACTCCTGTTTGTCTTTCATGTATTTGACCTCTGGAGTGAGTGAATGATGCAGATCAGGCTGTTGCTTAGCGGCAGCAAGCAGATGTAACTGATGGCTGTCTCCACATCCCTGTGTATATTTAGCAGGAGGTCCTGTGGAGAGGCTACATGGTGTCATGGTCGTCCGTGGCTCTGGCACGTACAGTGCTCTCTGTCGTGGTACACAAACCCACTGGTGTGTCCTTGAACTGACTCGTCTTTTTCCACTATTTTAATTAAAGACACTGTCATTAATCAGCTTTGATGATTGCAGGTACCACCCTCTCCTGTAGTAACTTGGAAGATGAATTGAACTGTGTTAGAAGTGTAGCCATCTATCCTCTGTTTTCTCCCCTCCTCAATATTTTCAAGTGGACTCAAATGGACCAGAAAGTTAGACAATTAGTGCTATGTTTTATAAATGATCCACACATTTTCACTGTGCATTTAATGAACTAGCTAGCTAGAGCAAGGTTGTGTTTACATTTGCTACAAGGTTTAGCTGGCTAGTTAGCTACAGTAGTTAGCTACTGCCATCAGTTGTTGTGTTATCATATTTTGCCCGTTCCACCGTTTGTATACTGGCATTTGAATATTGTGCAGGAAAAGGGAATCCAGACACAGTGTGGACATGGTAAACCCATTTAATTGTAGGTGTAGACTCATGACGCGTTCTGAATTCCATGATCAGAACTCTGTGATCAGAATACTAAAGCTGCATGATCTGTCATGTCTAGACATGGCCCAAATACATATCTGATCTTCAAACACAGAAGGGGTTTGGGTTTGGGGCATTCATCTCTGTGCTGCTAGTTGCTTACAGGTTTGCAACAGATAAATCATGTTCTCTCCAGCTACTCTTGCTCTCCTTCTGTAAATCTTTGCATCCTGTGTTTCCTGTGGTCCCGTATTACACTAATTCATTTGTCCGCTGGCACATCCGCCATCCATACACTCAAAGAAAATTGATTATCATCACGCAATATGTGTCAGCACACCACATGCCTGTGCCAACTGACCTACACCTTACAGCATGTGTTCTGTCTGTGCTAGAACTCTACATTTGCTGACAATGGCTGTCGCTCCCCTAGTTTTTTGCTTTGTTTGCTCTTCCCAGCTCCCTCCCTCCCTCCCCTCCCTCGCTCCTTCCCTCCCTCCCTCCCTCGCTCCTTCCCTCTCTCTCTGTGGATGGGGCAGAAATGAACATGCCGAGTCTGTGGGTTTGGTTTTTATCAGGTCAGCAAGCTGTGGGGCGGCTCTGCGGCTCTGTCGGCAGCAGCTCGTATTCTCCGATATGAGTTCATGTCTCCGGTGAGGTGGGGGAGGAGGGGCGAGAAGGAGGGTTGAGGAGGAACGTGCGGCTGCGTTGGGATCTCGGGGCGCTACTATATTGTAGGTGTCTAGGGAGGTCAGGGAGGAGGTGGACCTCTGTTACTACACTTTACAGTCTATTGTTTGGTAGTTCTGTTATTTTATGCTTTGGAGTCATATAGAACAAGCACTGTTGTGTAACATTCAGTTCTATCAGGCTATTTCTTTGGCTGAGTAAGTGATTTCTGTTTAGAGATTCGGATACAGTACAGATGTACATAGGGCCTGCTACACTCAAGGTCACGACGATTGTAATATAGGTAGCGTCTGAAACCGTAATCAGTAACATTACAGCTGCTGGTTCACACCACAGCCAGACTTTTCCTTGTCAGACACGGGTTTCGAACCAGCAACCCTCTGTACTCTGGTCCGCATGTCTAACCCCAGATGAGTTGGATGGAGCATAGTAGTAGCTCCAGCATGATGCAGGCAACACCAAGTATGTGAGTCCAGGACTGGCTGCATATACTGTACCAATTGACTTTGTCTAGAACGTATTCTAAAATAAAATAAATGTGTGCTCGCCGTCTCTAGATCTGTGACTGTCTGTAGTCTAGTGGGCTAAGTAGCTGTTACAGCAGACTATTCCTGCCGACCACAGCGCTGGCCCGGGAGACTTGCATATAGAGCTAGAGGCTACTTATAACCCGGGAGGAAATTCCAGTGAGAGAGCGAGAACCCACTCGCATTCCTCCCCCTGGTCATGGAGAGAGAGGTTGGAGTCTCCAAGACAAAACAGAGGGAATTTCAGATGGTGCCTCAGTAGGAATTTTCACAATGGGTTTTCCTTTAGTCACAATTGGATGAAGGAGAGGGTGAAATTGAGCCAAACTCAATCTTTCCATTTTTTACACGAGGTATCAGAATGTCCACATCTTTTCACACTTGCATTTGTTCTTTGTCTGACTCTATCTTGTTATAATTCAAACTGGGTTCAGTTGGCTGAGATTGTTTCTTTGCTGAACAGATTGTGTGTGTGTGTGTGTGTGTGTGTGTGTGTGTGTGTGTGTGTGTGTGTGTGTGTGTGTGTGTGTGTGTGTGTGTGTGTGTGTACACACGTTAGGGATGGGAATTGCCAGGGGGCTCACGATTTTTTCAAATGTTTTGAAATGCTGGTCATGGCTCACATCAGCACCAATATCCCAGAAACCCGAGACTCACTCCAATTTGCATACCGCCCAAACAGATCCACAGATGATGCATTCTCTATTGCACTCCACACTGCCCTTTTCCACCTGGACAAAAGGAACACCTATGTGAGAATGCTATTCATTGACTACAGCTCAGTGTTCAACACCATAGTGCCCTCAAAGCTCATCACTAAGCTAAGGACCCTGGGATTAAACACCTCCTTCTGCAACTGGATCCTGGACTTCCTGAAAAGGCCGCCCCCAGGTAGTGAGGGTAGGTAACATCACCTCCGCCACGCTCATCCTCAACACGGGTTCCCCTCAGGGATGCGTGCTCAGTCCCCTCCTGTGTTCCCTGTTCACCCTTGGCCTAGTGGCCAGGCACGACTCCAACACCATCATTAAGTTTGCAGACGACACAACAGTGGTATGCCTGATCACCGACAACGATGAGACAGCCTATAGGAAGGAGGTCAGAGACCTGGCAATGTGGTGCCAGGATAACCACCTCTCCCACAATGTGATCAAGACAAAGGAGATGATTGTGGACTACAGGAAAAGGAGGACCGAGCACATCCCCATTCTCATCAACGGGACTGTAGTGGAGCAGGTTGAGAGCTTCAAGTTCCTTGGTGTCCACATCACCAACAAACTATCATGATCCAAACTAGAGGTCGACCAATTATGATTTTTCTATGCCGATACCGATTATTGGAGGACCTCAAAAAAGGCCGCTACCGATTAATCGGCCGATTCTTTAAAAAAATATGTTTTTTGTAATAATGACAATTACAACAATACTGAATGAACACTTATTTTAACTTACATCAATAAAATCAATTTAGCCTCAAGTAAATAATGGAACATGTTCAATTTGGTTTAAATAATGCAAAAACAAAGTGTTGGAGAAGAAAGTAAAAGTGCAATATATGCTATGTAAGAAAGCTAACGTTTCAGTTCCTTGCTCAGAACATGAGAACGTATGAAAGCTGGTTGTTCCTTTTTAACATGAGTCTTCAATATTCCCAGGTAAGAAGTTTTAGGTTGTAGTTATTATAGGAATTATAAGACTATTCCCTCTATACCATTTGTATTTCATTAACCTTTGACTATTGGATGTTCCTATAGGCACTTTAGTATTGCCAGTGTAACAGTATAGCCTCCGTCCCTCTCCTCGCTCCTCCCTGGGCTCGAACCAGCAACACAACGACAACAGCTACCATCGAAGCAGCGTTACCCATGCAGAGCAAAGGAAACAACTACTAGAAGGCTCAGAGCGAGTGACGTTTGAAACGCTATTAGCGTGCGCTAACTAGCTAGCCATTTCACTTCGGTTACACCAGCCTCATCTCGGGAGTTGATAGGCTTAAACAGCGCAATGCTTGATGCACAACGAAGAGCTGCTGGCAAAACGCACGAAAGTGCTGTTTGAATGAATGTTTACGCGCCTGCTTCTGCCTACCACCGCTCAGTCAGATACTTAGATACTTGTATGCTCAGTCAGATTATATGCAACGCAGGGCACGCTAGATAGTATCTAGTAATATCATCAACCATGTGTAGTTAACTCTTGATTATGATTGTTTTTTATAAGATAAGTTAATGCTAGCTAGCAATTTACCTTGGCTTACTGCATTCGCGTAACAGGCAGTCTCCTTGTGGAGTGCAATGAGAGAGAGGCAGGTCGTTATTGCGTTGGACTAGTTAACTAAGGTTGCAAGATTGGATTCCCCGAAGCTGACAAGGTAAAAATCTGTCGTTCTGCCCCTGAACAAGGCAGTTAACCCACCATTCCTAGGCCATCATTGAAAGTAAGAATGTGTTCTTAACTGACTTGCCTAGTTAAATAAAGGTATAAAAAAATAGGCAAATTGGAGCCCAAAAATACAGATTTCCGATTGTTATGAAAACTTGAAATCAGCCCTAATTAATCGGCCATTCCGATTAATCGATCGACCGCTAATCCAAACACACCTGGACAGTTGTGAAGAGGGCACGACAAAACCTATTCCCCCCCACCCTAGTCATAGACTGTTCTTTCTGTGCCAAGTCTAGGTTTGAAAGGCTTCCTAACAGCTTCTACCCCCAAGCCATAAGACTCCTGAACAGCTAATCAAATTGTCCCCTCCCGCCCACTCCCTCTTTTAAGCTGCTGCTACTCTGTTTATTATCTATGCATAGTCACTTTAACTCTACCTACATACATAAACTCAGCAAAAACAGAAACGTCCTCTCACCGTCAACTGCATTTATTTTCAGCAAACTTAACGTGTAAATATTTGTATGAACATAACAAGATTCAACAGCTGAGACATAAATTTAACAAGTTCCACAGACATGTGACTAACAGAAATTGAATAATGTGTCCCTGAACAAAGGGGTCGTCAAAATCAAAAGTAACAGTCAGTATCTGGTGTGGCCACCAGCTGCATTAAGTACTGCAGTGCATCTCCTCATGGACTGCACCAAATTTTCCAGTTCTTGCTGTGAGATGTTACACCACTCTTCCACCAAGGCATCTGCAATTTCGCAGACATTTCTGGGGGGAATGGCCCTAGCCCTCACCCTCCGATCCAACAGGTCCCAGACGTGCTCAATGGGATTGAGATCCGGGCTCTTTGTTGGCCATGGCAGAACACTGACATTCCTATCTTGCAGGAAATCACGCACAGAACGAGCAGTACAGCTGGTGGCATTGTCATACTGGAGTGTCATGTCAGGATGAGCCTGCAGGAAGGGTACCACATGAGGGAGGAGGATGTCTTCCCTGTAACGCACAGCGTTGAGATTGCCTGCAATGACAACAAGCTCAGTACGATGATGCTGTAACACCTGGCCCCAGACCATGACGGACCCTCCACGTCCAAATTGATCCCGCTCCAGTGTACAGACCTCGGTGTAACGCTCATTCCTTCAACGATATACGAGAATCTGACCATCACCCCTGGTGAGACAAAACTGTGACTCGTCAGTGAAGAGCACTTTTTGCCAGTTCTGTCTGGTCCAACGACGGTGGGTTTGCCCATCGGCGACATTGTTGCCGGTGCTGTCTGGTGAGGACCTGCCTTACAACAGGCATACAAGCCCTCAGTCCAGCCTCTCTCAGCCTATTGTGGACAGTCTGAGCACTGATGGAGGGATTGTGCATTCCTGGTGTAACTCGGGCAGTTACCTGTACCTGTCCCGCAGGTGTGATGTTCAGATGTACCGATACTGTGCAGGTGTTGTTACACGTGGTCTACCACTGCAAGGACGATCAGCTGTCCGTCCTGTCTCCCTGTAGTGCTGTCTTAGGCATCTCAGAGTACAGACATTGTAATTTATTGTACTGGCCACATCAGCAGTCCTCATGCCTCCTTCCAGCATGCCTAAGGCACCTTCACATAGATGAGCTTGGGCATATTTCTTTTGGTGTTTTTCAGAGTCAGTAGAAAGGTCTCTTTAATGTCCTATGTTTTCATAACTGTGACCTTAATTGCCTACCGTCTGTAAGCTGTTAGTGTCTTAACGACTGTTCCACAGGTGCATGTTCATTAATTGTTTATGGTTCATTGAACAAGCATGGGAAACAGTGTTTAAACCCTTTACAATGAAGATCTGTGAAGTTATTTGGATTTTTACGAAATATTTTTGAGAGAAAGGGACGTTTCTTTTTAGTTTATTAACGGTTGAGCGTGAAAAACCCAGCAGCGTTGCAGTTCTTGACACAAATCGGTGCACCTGGCACCTACTACCATACCCCGTTCAAAGGCACTTCAATATTTTGTCCATTCACCCTCTGAATAACACACATACACAATCCATGTCTCACGTGTCTGAAGGCTTAAAAATCCTTTAACCTGTCTCCTTCCCTTTTATCTACACTGATTTTAAGTGGATTTAACAAGTGACATCAATAAGGGATTAAAGCTGGCCAGTCTGTCATGGAAAGAGCAGGTGTTCTTAGTTTTTTGTACACTCAGTGTATTTCTGCTGCAGATGCGAGAGAGCGTGAAGTTTTGATCAGTCAGGGAAATACAAGTGCTGAAAACGTGTTGGCTCACGATTTCAGAAGAAGATGGGGAATAAGTTATAGGATAAAAAAATACTGGAGTTTAACTCTAGCTACAGTAGTGTTTTAATTGTATTGCATTTTTTGACAAATCAATATATCGTCCAAAAATAATATTGCAATATGTAACTATCATTTTTTTTACCCCATCACTTGTGTGTGTGTTCCATCTGCATGAAGCTTTGAGGAGTCCTTTCATGGTGAGGAATAGCCTGCTTCTTCAAAACAGCACCAGTATGGTTGGCCACCACCAACCCACAGGCTGTAGCCTAGGTCTGGGCCTTGTGGAGACTGGCTGTGGGGGAATTTTATGAAGACTTTCATCCATGAAGGGGACAAAGGGAGGTCAGTGGACATAGGTCAATATCTGACCTCCTAGGGCTACTCATTGATCTTGGTAAGTAAGTACAGCGAAGAAAGGTTTCAAGGTATTGATAATGACATTGATTATAGGACTCTGAGTGGGACATGGGAGTCCACCTGTCAGGGTTGTAGTAACCTTGTCCCAAGGCTTGAATTGGTGGTTGCATAGTGCCTGGTAACGCTGTGCAACAAAGTGGGACTTGAAAGGGGTGTGGTTAAAATCGAGGCAGGAGAGGGAGCAAGCCTGCTACAGCTGTGTTAGATGGGACTTTAAACAATGGTGGATATCGATAATCAAAATAAATGTTCTATCACAGCGACAATGTGTTTTTGATTCTGAGTTCAGGCATATAAAGTGAACTATTTCTTAGATGCATACTTTCTGATTTCCCTGAACTCACTCCCTTGTTTAGCCCATTACTTATGCTGCTCTCCCTTTGAAATTCACAAAGAAGGTGAGGTGCTAGATGGTGATGGACTGAGAGATCAGCCAATTTAAACCTGTGGCTGTATTATAGCAGCTCCTACCATTTCAAGTCCCGTTCTGAGGCTCTCTGAAATCAGACTTCTCGACAGAGAGAGAGAGGGATCCAGCTGTTGGGCCAGATTAGGTTTGTAGTAGCTTTCTCTCATAATGCCGAGATCAGAATAGTATTGTGAAAAGGGTGTGTCAGTGGGAGTGCAGCTCATGATTGTAGCCCCTGCGGGCATAACTAACCAGTTTTGTTGTAAGACGTCATTTCAACCAGTTACTCGTTGGGCCCTGTCGAACTCTGTTGCTCTCCATTAACTGATTATCTGTTTACAGCATATCTAGCTGTATGATTTCATGTCACTGCTTGACATTTGGGTGGGAGAACTGTGATCTGTACCTTCATCAGAGAATCATGGTCTTTTTCTTTTCCTTGGATCTTCTTCATGGTTCCTCAACAGGGTGTCTTAATTAGTTAGCAGAAAGGTTTTACTTTTCAACGGTTCCTTCCCCTCTTATCTTGTCATTCAAATTCTTGTCGCTCGCTGCTTTTGAGCTTCACAGTTCAGTGAAAATGGCCGCCATTCTCATTAAGTGGAAAAGCCAGACAATAGGGGGAGGGACGGGGAAGTCAGGGGGATGAATTAGCCCAGAAACCGTCAGGTGCTAGAAGCTCCTAGCACTGCTGGCTCATGAATATTTTAGGTTTAAGGCAGCATGAAATGAGATTTAACTATTATATTATTCAAATGTTATTCAGTCACTGGGCAATGTTAGGCAGGTGTCTGCGGTTGGCTTTTAAAGACCTGCGGCAAATTCCATGTCTGGAGTTCGCTGATTTAAGGGCGTATCTGCTGCCAAGTGACACTTTGCTCTGGCTTCTTTTTAAATTAGTTGTATACCCACTGACTGACGGTCACAATGCTCTCATTGACCTGTTGACCCCTTTGGTCCGGGTTGATAATGTAAAACAAGCGGTCCAAAGACACAATTAGTCCATATTTTTCTCTGTGTATATTTACAAACGATGTCCACAAGCAGGTAGCAATAATTCACAAGGCTTGAAGTTGGATAAGTGATGCATGCAATGCAGTTGAATCTGATTCATTGCAGACTTTCTTTGAAGTAGCATAAGTGCTTCACAGCATATTTTAATTGATTCTGTTTGTTTTGACTATGGTGCCATTTCAGCAGGCACGATCAAAATGTCACCCTGTTTGTTGCAGAAAATCTGCTCAGTTGAAATGGAATTGATCTCAGCCCTGTTCCTGGGTTCTCATGACTGACTGGAGCCCCGTCTCAAGCTGCCTCTCCAAGTACTAGTCACAATTCCTTTTTCAAAAAGAGGAGATCTCTTAGCCTGCTGCTTGGAGGAAAATAAAACATCCATTCTGTAAAGAACAAAGGGCTTGCTCAAGTGGACATCAGGCCAGCGCACTGTTTCTGCATCCAAAAAGGCTTTTGTCACAGGCTGAGCAGCATGGGGCCTCGGACTAGGTTGTAAAGGGTCGGAAACTTTCCGCTAAATTTTCCATGGGAAGTTAAGCCCGGGAATTTGGGGAATTTTGCTTAAATTAATCAAAAAACGTAGTTTATAACATTGAACCTTTTTTTGTGGGATACACAAGGCAATTCTAGGTCGTATTTTGGTTAAACTATCCCCAATTACAATACTGGGTGGGGTGAACATATTTTCTGACATAATTTTTTGTTAACTAGTAAATAGTAGCCTACAGCAAAGTGTGATTTAAATCATTTCTAACTTGTTAACAATTTCTCCTAGTTAGTTTTTTCTAGCATGTGGGTTTTTAGCTTGCTTGCTGCTAACTGAGTGTTAATTCACCTGTTTCCATACATGTTTCATTTTAAAACATTTATCTTACAAGGAGTTGTTTATCTAACTGCTTAACTATTTATCTGTACGTGGAATTGTATTTGTTTTTATTTTTACTTATTTAAAAAAAATCTTTACAGGAAATCTTTACGTGGGCAAGGAATAATTAACTACATCATCTCCACCCCTCAACCAGTATTCTACAAGAGCACAGACACAAGGGACAACAGACTGGTCTCTACTTTGTGAAAATGACACCTTATCGCTGAAGGCTGTCATCAATGAACCAGAAGTTTGACCACAGAGGAATTTGCACTGGTGAATGACAATGCTGCTGTGTATGCAAAACATGAATGCTGCTTGGTCTTAAGTGGAAGAATCCTTCCATGTTCACATCACACCCATTGGCAGACATGCTTTATCTGCTCATTTGCTGGTTGAAGACAAGTTCAAGTGAAGGAGCCAAGGAAATAGTTAGGTATGTGAAGGGTCATCAAGTTATAGCAGCAATCTAGCCCTCAACCTGTCACCAAGCACAAAGTGAGAAGAATAAAAGTCACCGCAGCTGAAGCTGTCCCAGCACACAGGGTATTTGCACTGGTGACAGACAATGGGAACATGAATGGTGTTGTCATCATGAATTTTACAATCTCCTGGAGGAGAAGAGGCCAAGGAAATAGAAATGGTCCTTATCACAGTCTGCTGACCAAGCAAATGAAGAAAGCCCCATCAAGAGAATCGTTGGGGTCCTGGATTATGTATTTTGGGAGAGAGTGGTAAGCAGCCTGAGACTCCTGAAACCTATAGCTGTAGCCATTGCACGGATTGAGGGATGACAACGCCATCCTGTCTGATGTTCAGACTCTGCTTGCAGATGTAAGAGATGAAATCCGTACTGCCCTGCCCACTTAACTGTTGTTTCAAACAGAGGAAACTGCAGTTCTGAAATGCATCAAAAAGTGTGAAGTCTTCTGCCTGAAGCCCATACACGCCGCAGCGTACATGTTGCTGGACCCCAAGTATGCTGGCAAGAGCATCCTGTCTGGTGCAGAGATCAACCAGGCCTAGGGTGTCATCACTACCGTGTCTCTCCACCTTGGCCTGGATGAGGGCAAGGTTATTGGCAGTCTGGCAAAGTACACTTCCAAGCAAGGGCTTTGGGCTGGTGATGCAATATGGTAGTCGTGCCAACATATCTCATCAGCCACCTGGTGGAAGGAACTTTGTGGATCCGAGGCTCTTTCCCCTGTTGCCTCCATCATCCTCCAAATCCCACCAACATCAGCAGCCTCAGACTGCAACTGGTCCTTGTTTGGGAGCACGCAACATGCTGACCAATACAAGGGTTGAAATGTTGTTGGCCATCCGGGCAAATTTGAGGGTTTTGAGCCTGACAACGAGCCATCCTCAACAAGGTTGGAAAGTGACAGTGAAGATGAGGCCTCTGATGTTCAAGAGGTGGACACTAAATATATATTTTTATTTCTATTGGAAGGATGTAATTATGTCTACTTATGATAAGGTAAACGGTTTATGTTTCTGTCTCCATATATGGTAAAAAAAAAATCTAAATTTTAAATGCTATTAATATTCATTTGCATATTTCTGTTAATTCCCATATATTCCCGTTAATTCCCACGGAAAGCTTCCACCTCTGAATATTCCCCAAAATGTGCAACCCTAACTCAGACACACTGCAGCCTTCCGTCTCGCTGCCTGTGTTGCACTGCAGCCTTCCGTCTCGCTGCCTGTGTTGCACTGCAGCCTTCCGTCACGCTGCCTGTGTTGCACTGCAGCCTTCCGTCACGCTGCCTGTGTTGCACTGCAGCCTTCTGTCATGCCTTCGCTGCCTGTTCTGTCATGCCACTGCACTGCAGCCTTCCGTCACGCTGCCTGTGCTGCAGCCTGTCATGCCTTCTGTGTTGTGTTGCACGCCTTCTGTGTTGCACTGCAGCCTTCCGTCACGCTGCCTGTGTTGCACTGCAGCCTTCTGTCATGCCTTCTGTGTTGCACTGCAGCCTTCCGTCATGCCTTCTGTGTTGCACTGCAGCCTTCCGTCATGCCTTCTGTGTTGCACTGCAGCCTTCCTTCACGCTGCCTGTGTTGCACTGCAGTCTTCTGTCACGCTGCCTGTGTTGCACTGCAGCCTTCCGTCACGCCGTCTGTGTTGCACTGCAGCCTTCTGTCATGCTGCCTGTGTTGCACTGCAGCCTTCCGTCACGCCGTCTGTGTTGCACTGCAGCCTTCTGTCATGCCGTCTGTGTTGCACTGCAGCCTTCCGTCACGCCGTCTGTGTGCATTGTAGCCCCCCAGTCACGGCTACTAATCGTGTCAACTAGAATTTCATTATGGCCAGATGGAAAATGTCAAAATCAGTCTGCAGGGTCCCATAGAGAGAGACCTATGGAGAGAGTGGCTCAAGATCGCAGCCCTGTTGAGTATGTTTTGCTTTTTTTGGCTGTGTGATGTGGAATTACAATGACTAAAGCTTGATACTGCTCTGAAATTTTGAAATGGATGTCCTCTTGTTTGTATTGAATTAGTGGTTGAGTGGTCGTTGATGCCTTTTTGCCCCTTTTGAAATAGCCACTGAACTTGCAGGGATTGAGATAAGAGCTTCATATTGGACTGAAATGGATGTCCCCACGTTTGCATCAATTTAGTGGTTGAGTGGTTCGGCTGGTCGTCAATACCTTTTCACTGCTTTTAAAGGATGTGAGATTAGAGAAAAATATGGTCTAAACCCCAATCTAGGAGTCCAAAGCAGCTGTCAACTTTCAAGGCAAGAGGGAAAGACATGTAATCCGAGACCATTCAAGACTTCAGATTTAACTTCAGAGATATGTGTGTGGGCAGGCACTTGGGATTATTTCTACCAACGGAAAGTCTTAGTCATCAGCCTATATATAAAACGATTCTGCAAAGCATTGCTTCCTATTGAAAATATTTTTTCAAATGGCTTAAAATGTAAATACTCTTTTTAAAGTTGAAGGTATTTATGGTGAGCAGATTTGTCCTCCCAGACGCGGGCCAATGCTAAGTGCCTCTGCGGCTAATCCGGTCTGGCAGTTATGCAGTGATGTCTTAGATCCAGTGCACACATTCACTTCCAGCCTGCCAAAAGCAGACCTGAATTTAAATACTATTTGAAATAATTTCATATACTTTAACGTTGCTTGATTGAGCTTGACTGACTTAATGGAATCAATAGATAGTTGGAAAATGGCATTCCAGGTAGGCTAAAGTAAACACTTAAAGAATTTGAAAGATTTTAAATGGCATTCAAACCCAGGTCTGCCTGCTACTGGAGTTAACCTCCCCTGGTTAATTCAGCATAGGCTTCCTTCAGGGCATCCACACTGAATGTGTCATTTACAATTCAAAGCAGGGCAGAGTTTCAGGCCTGTTTTTAAATGGTAGGCTATTTTGTTTTTTAAATCATCAAATATTAATGTCTATTTTCATAATGGTCTATTGCTTTGAAAAATGTTCTAGGTTTTTATGTTGTGGTGGAAAACTAACTGTTTTTCTATGGATTGTCGTACACATGACATGCATCTATATGGGTATGCATATCGTGCACCACTTACACACAGACATTCCCCTTTAACAATTAAGTATACATGTTAAAAATAAACACTATACACACATTTTATCTTAAAATATGTCAGTGTGAATGTTGGCAGTGTTTTATCACTGGTGTCCCAGCAGTGGATGGCCTGTTGTGCTGTGGCTGTTGGACACGATTCAAGCCTGCTGCCAAGACCTCTGTGTGCCCCCACCCCCACAATCAGACACTCCACACCAGACACTTGTCCAAGGACACATATTCTGACCAACATAGTGGTGTACTGCAAATACTTGATGCATTGATCCCCACAAGTGAAAAGGCCATTTCTGTTTGTAATGACATGGGGTTTGATCTTTGTGGATAGAAATGTTCATTTCTTAGTTTGTGTGTTCGGTTGGGTTGTGGTGGTAGAACATGTTGATCAATGGGTTTACTGTATGCATTGTATGATACAGTATATCCTGCATGTAGTGTAAAAAAAAATATTTGAAAAAGTATTTCAATTAGCATAATTTTTTATCAGCCTTTAAATAGCGCCACTAGGGACACCACCATGAACTCCTCAGTGCTTTCATTCTCCTCTACCCTTGGTGCTTTCATTCTCCTCTACTCTACCCTTGGTGCTTTCATCCTCCTCTACTCTACCCTTGGTGCTTTCATTCTCCTCTACTCTACCCTCAGTGCTTTCATTCTCCTCTACTCTACCCTCGGTGCCTTCATTCTCCTCTACTCTACCCTCGGTGCTTTCATTCTCCTCTACTCTACCCTCGGTGCTTTCACTCTACTCTCCTCTACCCTTGGTGCTTTCATTCTCCTCTACTCTACCCTTGGTGCTTTCATTCTCCTCGGTGCCTTCATTCTCCTCTACTCTACCCTCGGTGCTATTCTCCTCTACTCTACCTTGGTGCTTTCATCATTCTCCTCTCCTCTACCCTTGGTGCTTTCATTCTACCCTCCTCTACCCTCGGTGCTTTCATTCTCCTCTACTCTACCCTCGGTGCTTTCATTCTCCTCCTCTACCCTCGGTGCTTTCATTCTCCTCTACTCTACCCTCGGTGCTTTCATTCTCCTCTACGCTACCCTCGGTGCTTTCATTCTCCTCTACTCTACCCTCGGTGCTTTCATTCTCCTCTACGCTACCCTCGGTGCTTTCATTCTCCTCTACGCTAAGGTGGGCAGAACGCTGTTACGTCTGATGGGGCTCCGATCAATAAGTTCATGATGAAGCCTCTCTGTCTGGACTCTGGACTAGTGCATGCATGGTGCAGTCTCTCCCTTCATCCCTCTTCTGCCCATCACCACCCATACTCCTGTCAGAACCCCTGACAAACGTCAGCCCCTCAGCTACTTTGGCTAATGGAAACTGACTCTTAGTAGATGGGGAAGGGAGGACATTTCTCTTCATCATAGGGATTGGAAGAAACAAGTTCCACTGTTTGCTGCCAGATGCAGCATCAATTATGCAGTACACTGGAGCTGGTGGGTGTACACTACAGTAATAGGACAGGCACATCATTCTCTACCCCCTCCTCCCGACAGACTACTGTTGTGTTCATCCACTGAGGCTCTGCTGCGTTGGTGGATATGCTGGTAACATTTAAAGGCCAAAACTCAGACTTTTCTGTGTCGGCTGGCTTGTCCCCCCCCCGTTGGGAATGTTAGGATTCATGCCCCTTGGTTTATAAAGAATTTGAACAAATCTGTTTTTTTGTGAAATACCATAGAGGGTAGGCAGTAGACTTCATCTTAACTGGACTTGCATCATTATCGCTTAGAAAATAACTGTTAGATAAAGAACTCTCCGTCAGTCTGAGGTGAAATTCACTTGGCGGCCTGACTGCCGGTGCTGTGGGTTCACAAAACCTGATGTGAATAATAAATAGAACGGAGATATATCCTCCTGGATACTTTCAGTCCTCTGCTTTCAAAGCAGTCCGTTTCATTTCAGGGTTGTCCAATTTCTGTCCAAGTGAGTAGGTTGGTTACGTGCCAGCTGCATGTCGGTTCCATGGACATCAATCATTAATTATGCCTCACTGTGTCTGTGGCTAGCTTATAGGCTTCTGGCATATGACTAGAATATGTCTGGACTGATTTCCTTAAAACGTAGTGGAAAAATTACTATATTTCTGTGGAGAAATTTTTATGTAATTGCAAATACAATTTCTCATAGTCTTTACCCTAGAAACCTCAGTGAACTGTTTTGGTTTAATAGGGCCCTTTTATGTGCATACGGTTCGTTTATCTGTGATCTTTGTTGAAAAGGACCAACTGCCTACCAAAAGGCAAATAACATTGCCAACTCTTATAATTATTTTAATTGCACATTCGATGCTGGACAGATTGCTCACTAAGATCCTGAATTCTGGGACCAGTGTGAACACTGAAGTAATAAAACGCATGTGGAGAGCTCTGAGTTACGGTATACTCTTATCCCATGGTGATGATTGGGGTGCCTTTGTTCGTCTGATCCCTCCGTAGACCTCTCCCATCAGTGGTTTAGTGGTGTCTGGAAAAGTGCGTATACTTTTAATTTGCCCCAAATTTCCCAAACGGCCCACCCAACGAAGGTGCCCTGTGTGGAAACATTCTATGAGAACACCGTGACATACACTCTGAATTAGCTACAATGAGAACTCCCATGTTGGTCTTTCACAGTCAGGACAATCTAAGCTGTACTGTGCTAGTAGGCTAATAGTAGGCCTACTTTTGAAACAGATAAACAAGGCTGTCAAATGACTCAGAAATTCACAGGTTTCAGATATTTTCCATTATGTTTGGGTTTTCACTCAGTCACACTTTTTTAATAGAACATCCAATTTTGTTGTTTTTCTAAGTTCACAACAATACTTAAACCACATCAGGAGACAACTTTGGAAGTCTGGGAAGTTTTAGAAATGTACATTTTTTTTAGTGTAGGTGTCCTTTAATTCCAAAGCAGGCCCCTAGCACTGTTTGGTTAGCGGTGTTTCTGTAACACATTTGCAAAACAAATGGTCACTGGATTGATGCAAATAATCATGATATCATTCTTCCAGGTATACATTTCTCACTTGGGTACACACTGGTTAAATCAGTGTTTTTTCCATGTCATTTCAATGGAATTACGTGGATTAGACGTTGAATTGACATCTGTTCCCAGTGGAAGATGACTTTGTAGCTAGTTAACATTTAATAGAGATGTTGTTTTTTTGGGAAAGCCTTTCCATCTACCAGAAGACTGTTATAGTGCCTTCAGAAAGTATTCACACCTCTTGACTTTTTCTACATTTTGTTGTGTTATAAAATGGGATTAAAATTAATTTGTCATTTTGTTTGTCAACAATCTACACAAAATACTCTGTCAAAGTGGATGAAATATTCAAACATTTGTAGTGTTTTATTTTTCATAAATCTATTATCTTTAGGTAAGTATTCAACCCCCTGAGTCAATACAGCAATTTCAACTGTCAAAAGTGTTTTTCTTGGGTAAGTGTCTGAAAATATGGAGAGTGGTACTCAGTAGGATTGGATATGCCCCAAACATATAACACTTTGTATTCAGGACAAAGAGTGAATTGCTTTGCTACATTTTTTACAGTATTACTTTAGTGCCTTGTTGCAAACAGGATGCATGTTTTTGAATATTTTTATTCTGTACAGGCTTCATTCTTTTTAGTATTGTGGAGTAACTACAATGTTGTTGATCCATCTTCAGTTTTCTCCTATCACAGGCATTCAACTCTAGCTGTTTAAGTCACCACATTGGCCCCATTGGCCTCAAATCCCGGAGTGGTTTCCTTCCTCTCTGGCAACTGAGTTAGGAAGGATGCCTATATCTTTGTAGTGACTGGGTTTATTGATACATCATTCAAAGTGTAATTAATAACGTCACCATACTGAAAGGGATATTCAATGTTTTTGTTTTGTTTACCCATCTACCAATGGGTGCCCTTCTTTGCGAGGCATTGGAAAACCACCTTGGACTTTGTGGTTGAATCTGTGTTGGAAATTCACTGCTCGGCTGGGGGACCTTACAGATGTGTGTGGGGTACAGAGATGAGGTAGTCATTCAACAATCATGTTAATCCCTATTATTATACACAGAGTGAGTCCATGCAACTTATTATGTGACTTGTTAAGAAAATATTTTCTCCTGAACTTATATAGGCTTGCCATAACAAAGGGGTTGAATACTTATTGACTCAATACATTTCAGCTTTTCATTTTGTATTAAATTTGTAAAAATGTGTAAAAACATAATTCCATTTTGACATTATGGGGTATTGTGTGTAGGCCAGTGTAAAAAATTAAATCAAAATGAAATCAATTTTAAATTCAGTCTAACTCAAAAAAAAAATGGAAAACTTCAAGCGATGTGAAGATTTTCTGAAGGCACTGTAGGCCTATCATTAACATTGCTTTATTTTTCCTGCTTGAAACTGACATTTTACTTCATATTATGAGGCATGTCTTACCTTGCTTCAAAGTAGCCTATAGCCAAAATCCCACCATAGCAACATGGAGGCAATTGTTTTATAAAGACTTCCTCGTCTGCGTACTGCTGTTCTATTGGTTTTCTTCCAACTTTCTTTTTTATTGTCTAGCAGCCAAAGGCATCCTAGTCATATTAGCAACCGATAATAGTTGTTGCATCTTTAGATCTCACCTCTTTCTAAATTCCTAACGGATATTTCTAAACCGTGTGTGGTTGTGTGGTGAGCATTTTAGAAAGATGTTTTCCCGCAAATTGCATTTGGGAACATTCACGCGTAGGCCTAACGCTGTGTGCACATTGCTGCACTTTAAATGTGAAGAAATAATAGTTAATCAACATTTTAAGCTAAACATTCCGATCTGTTCTATCAGCCTTATTAATTGATACAGCGTATACCTCCACTGCACTACTTTGATACACATCGTGGGGATTAAAAAGTGAGTACATTGAATGCCCACTGAAAAATAAGTGGGTATGCGGCGTATACCCTACACTACACCATGGTCTCCCACTTGAATAACAACCTATGGCTGGCCATTGGCCATGTTGCTGGCCCCCGTATCCCTGTGTCCATCCCCCAATCAGTCTCCGCTCTCAGCCGCCATCACAGTGCAGGGCAACCGGCGCCGGCCATGGTGTAGTTGCCATGGAAACCCCAACCCCTATTGCGCCTGTGGGGATAGGATGGAGTGAGTTGCGGCTCTGCAGGGTTTGGGGATTATGCCCAAGATGCATTAAAATAGGGTCTGTTCTCCCCTTATTAAAATAGGGTCTGTTCTCCCCACATTAAAATAGGGTCTGTTCTCCCCACATTAAAATAGGGTCTGTTCTCTCCACATTAAAATGGGGTCTGCTCTCCCCACATTACAATGGGGTCTGCTCTCCCCACATTAAAATAAGGGCTGTTCTCCCCACATTAAAATAAGGGCTGTTCTCCCCACATTAAAATAGGGTTTGCTCTCCCCACATTAAAATAGGGTCTGCTCTCCCCACATTAAAATAGGGTCTGCTCTACCCACATTAAAATAGGGTCTGCTCTACCCACATTAAAATAGGGTCTGCTCTCCCCACATTAAAATAGGATCTGTTCTCCCCACATTAAAATAGGGTCTGTTCTCTCCACATTAAAATGGGGTCTGCTCTCCCCACATTACAATGGGGTCTGCTCTCCCCACATTACAATGGGGTCTGCTCTCCCAACATTAAAATAAGGGCTGTTCTCCCCACATTAAAATAAGGGCTGTTCTCCCCACATTAAAATAGGGTTTGCTCTCCCCACATTAAAATAGGGTCTGCTCTCCCCACATTAAAATAGGGTCTGCTCTACCCACATTAAAATAGGGTCTGCTCTACCCACATTAAAATAGGGTCTGCTCTCCCCACATTAAAATAGGATCTGTTCTCCCCACATTAAAATAGGGTCTGCTCTCCCCACATTAAAATAGGGTCTGTTCTCCCCACATTAAAATAGGGTCTGTTCTCTCCACATTAAAATGGGGTCTGCTCTCCCCACATTAAAATAGGGTCTGCTCTACCCACATTAAAATAGGGTCTGCTCTCCCCACATTAAAATAGGGTCTGTTCTCCCCACATTAAAATAGGGTCTGTTCTCTCCACATTAAAATGGGGTCTGCTCTCCCCACATTAAAATAGGGTCTGCTCTACCCACATTAAAATAGGGTCTGTTCTCCCCACATTAAAATAGGGTCTGTTCTCCCCACATTAAAATAGGGTCTGTTCTCCCCACATTAAAATAGGGTCTGTTCTACCCACATTAAAATAGGGTCTGCTCTCCCCACATTAAAATAGGGTCTGTTCTCCCCACATTAAAATAGGGTCTGTTCTCCCCACATTAAAATAGGGTCTGTTCTCCCCACATTAAAATAGGGTCTGCTCTACCCACATTAAAATAGGGTCTGTTCTCCCCACATTAAAATAGGGTCTGTTCTCCCCACATTAAAATAGGGTCTGTTCTCCCCACATTAAAATAGGGTCTGTTCTCCCCACATTAAAATAGGGTCTGCTCTCTCCACATTACAGTAGGGTCTGCTCTCCCCACATTAAAATAGGGTCTGTTCTACCCACATTAAAATAGGGTCTGTTCTACCCACATTAAAATAGGGTCTGCTCTCCCCACATTAAAATAGGGTCTGCTCTCCCCACATTAAAATAGGGTCTGCTCTCCCCACATTAAAAATAGGGTCTGTTCTCCCCACATTAAAATATTAACATTAAAATAGGGTCTGCTCTCCCCACATTAAAATAGGGTCTGCTCTCCCCACATTAAAATAGGGTCTGCTCTCCCCACATTAAAATAGGGTCTGCTCTCCCCACATTAAAATAGGGTCTGCTCTCCCCACATTAAAATAGGGTCTGCTCTCCCCATATTAAAATAGGGTCTGCTCTCCCCACATTAAAATAGGGTCTGCTCTCCCCACATTAAAATAGGGTCTGCTCTCCCCACATTAAAATAGGGTCTGCTCTCCCCACATTAAAATAGGGTCTGCTCTCCCCATATTAAAATAGGGTCTGTTCTCCCCACATTAAAATAGGGTCTGTTCTCCCCACATTAAAAAATAGGGTCTGTCTGCTCTCCCCACATTAAAATAGGGTCTGCTCTCCCACATCTATAAAATAGGGTCTGCTCTCCCCATATTAAAATAGGGTCTGCTCTCCCCACATTAAAATAGGGTCTGCTCTCCCCACATTAAAATAGGGTCTGTTCTCCCCACATTAAAATAGGGTCTGTTCTCCCCACATTAAAATAGGGTCTGTTCTCCCCACATTATAATAGGGTCTGCTCTCCCCACATTAAAATAGGGTCTGCTCTCCCCACATTAAAATAGGGTCTGCTCTCCCCACATTAAAATAGGGTCTGCTCTCCCCACATTAAAATAGGGTCTGTTCTCCCCACATTAAAATAGGGTCTGTTCTCCCCACATTATAATAGGGTCTGCTCTCCCCACATTAAATAGGGTCTGCTCTCCCCATATTAAAATAGGGTCTGCTCTCCCCACATTAAAATAGGGTCTGCTCTCCCCACATTAAAATAGGGTCTGTTCTCCCCACATTAAAATAGGGTCTGTTCTCCCCACTCTCTCCCCACATTAAAATAGGGTCTGCTCTCCCCACATTAAAATAGGGTCTGCTCTCCCCACATTAAAATAGGGTCTGCTCCCCCACATTAAAATAGGGTCTGCTCTCCCCACATTAAAATAGGGTCTGCTCTCCCCACATTAAAATAGGGTCTGCTCTCCCCACATTAAAATAGGGTCTGCTCTCCCCACATTAAAAAGGGTCTGTTCTCCCCACATTAAAATAGGGTCTGCTCTCCCCACATTAAAATAGGGTCTGCTCTCCCCACATTAAAATAGGGTCTGCTCTCCCCACATTAAAATAGGGTCTGCATTAAAATAGGGTCTCCCCACTCCCCACATTAAAATAGGGTCTGCTCTCCCCACATTAAAATAGGGTCTGCTCTCCCCACATTAAAATAGGGTCTGCTCTCCCCACATTAAAATAGGGTCTGTTCTCCCCACATTAAAATAGGGTCTGCTCTCCCCACATTAAAATAGGGTCTGCTCTCCCCACATTAAAATAGGGTCTGCTCTCCCCACATTAAAATAGGGGCTCTCCCCACATTAAAATAGGGTCTGCTCTCCCCACATTAAAATAGGGTCTGCTCTCCCCACATTAAAATAGGGTCTGCTCTCCCCACATTAAAATAGGGTCTGCTCTCCCCACATTAAAATAGGGTCTGCTCTCCCCACATTAAAATAGGGTCTGCTCTCCCCACATTAAAATAGGGTCTGTCTCTCCCCACATTAAAATAGGGTCTGTCTCTCCCCACATTAAAATAGGGTCTGCTCTCCCCACATTAAAATAGGGTCTGCTCTCCCCACATTAAAATAGGGTCTGCTCTCCCCACATTAAAGTGAAATATCTCACTGTGTGTACCAGCGAAGACTTGCGTAAGCATCAGAATGTAGGAACATAATGTTTTGCTGGGGGTTGTGCCAAACCTTGCATCTGTTTACATTATCACCATGACACGTTGTGCTCTGCAGCAACCTTTCTCTTTATCCAGGCAGCTCCCTACATATTTAACATGGCTGAGAGAGAAAAGGATCAAAGGACTGCCGGTGCCTGTGACAGATCAGTGTCAGAGCAGCAGACCTGTAATAATAAGCTGAACACCCCTCTGTTCTACCACTGTGGACTCACTCCATACAAACACCAACAATACAGGACAAAGCTATTTCATTAACACCTTCATATGAATAGATTTGACCATGTTGAAATGTTAATGAATAGATATTGTATCTCAAATAGTATCTCCAAATATTTTGAACTGCCTAGGTGTACTCACTGCTCAAACATCTGGAGTGGAGGTGCTGGCCTAACTTAAGTGAATACTGCAAGTAAACACAAGGTGTGGAAATCTCCATGTAAAATACTAGACTTAATCTACTAGAGCTAGCGTAGTATTTTTATATGGAGAGAGTGATGCACCTTGATTTTAAACCAGCTCTGTGTACTTAGTATCCTAGCCCATGAAGACTACTGCAGTGACAGCCACACTACTGTTTAGTGAGAACACTGCACTTTGTAGTTTGAGATGGATTAAGATGCCAAACAACATTTCCTATTCCTCTCCCTCTCCTCTTCCTCTCTTTTCCTTGAATGAGGGGGAATCTCCTTCCTCGCTCTAGGATGCCCCATACATAATTTATGATCCCTTTATTAATTGAAGGTCTGTCTCCACCGTGTTTGTGTGTATATGTCTGTGTTTGTGGGCCAACCCACCCTCTTTTATGCATGAGTCTGTTGTAGTAGTAGTAGAACACATTTGTCTGGTGAAGTGAGGAGTTAAAACTCAAGACAGGCTATCTGAGACTAGGAGCAGTTAGTTTAGTCTGGTTTCAAACACTCCTAATGAGGCTCATCTGGCTCAGCTCTGACCACTGACCCCGTAGCCTGGTCCCAAGACTGTATTCCGTATTTACACAGAAAGAGCAATTCCATTATACTGGGTGAATGCTGCAATAGACAAAGTACATAATATATGAGGTCAATGCAGAGACTAACCATATAACTAGGCCTAATAAAAGTGTACTCTCTACAGGCAGTTCGTGCACAATATATCGGTGAACATTTCGGAATAGGCTGATATTAGCTTAAAATGCCAATATCGGTATCGACCCAATGTCTAGTTTATCGCTGATGTGCAAAATGGATGTCAAAGCTGGTGTGCAGACCTATATAACATAGGTACATGACGTAATGACACCACGTAAAATGTTTCACTACACGTGCAACACAGAATTCCTAAACTAGCCCACAATGTCTGCTGTGTGGATCGAGCAGTCATTTAAAAGAGTAAAAAAGTAATATTGCATGCTTATGAATGTGCTGGTTGTCATACCGCTGCTGCCATTTCAATGGCATTTGAGAACATGTTTGAAACTTGGAAACACACTAGCTAGCTCCTTTCGAACAACTGACTCGAGAAATAAGCTCATTAACTGCACCTGCAGCAGATGTGATAGCTTCTGTCATGGCATTGAAACGCCTGCTCAACAAAACTGCCGACACAGGCTGTGAATAAGCGATTCGGTGGCATTCTCTCTTTACTGTGTCGCTACCATGCTCGATGCTAGGTACAAGGACCGCTACTTTGATGCAGACAAGAAACAGGGTTAAAGTGAAATGTTACAGACACAGCAGGACAAGATGGAAACAGACACAGTGACAGTGTGCACAGAGGAAGAGAGACCACAGACAGACAGAGCTGAAACTTCACTGCTTGACATGTATGACATGCATTCCACACTGCCCTTTCCCACCTGGACAAAAGGAACACCTATGTGAGAATGCTGTTCATTGACTACAGCTCAGCGTTCAACACATTTGTGCCCACGTAGCTCATCACTAAGCTAAGGACCCTGGGACTAAACACCTCCCTCCAAAACTGGATCCTGGACTTCCTGACGGGCCGCCCCCAGGTGGTAAGGGTAGGCAAACACGACTCCATCACCGTCATTAAGTTTTCTGACGACACAATAGTGGTTGGCCTGATCACCGACAACGATGAGACAGCCTATAGGGAGGTGGTCATAGAACTGTCTGTGTGGTGTCAGGACAACAACCTCTCCCTCAATGTGAGCAAGACCAAGAAGCTGATCGTGGACTACAGGAAAAGGCGGGCCCGAACAGGTCCCCATTAACATCGAAGGGGCTGTAGTGGTGCGGGTCTAGAGTTTCAAGTTCCTTGGTGTCCACATCACCAACGAACTTTCATGGTCTAAGCACACCAAGACAGTCGTGAAGAGGGCATGACAAAACCTATTCCTCCTCAGGTGACTGAAAAGATTTGGCAGATCCTCAAAAAGTTCTACAGCTGCACCATCGAGAGCATCTCACCGCCTGGTATGGCAACTGCTTGGCATCTGACCGCAAGGCACTACAGAGGGTAGTGCATACAGCCCAGTACATCACTGGGGCCAAGCTTCCTGCAATCCAGAACCTATATAGTAGGTGGTGTCAGAGGAAAGCCTATAAAATTGTCAGACTCCAGTCACCCAAGTCATAGACTGTTTTCTCTGCTACTGCGGTACTGGAGCACCAAGTCTAGGACCAAAAGGCTCCTTAACAGCTTCTACCCCCAAGCCATAAGACAATTAATCAAATGGCCACCAGACTACTTACATTGACACCCCCCCCCCTTCCATTTGTTTTGTACACTGCTGCTACTCGCTGTTTATTACCTCAACTAACCTGTACCCCTGCACACTTACTCGGTACCGGTACCCCTATATATAATATAGCCTCATTATTGTTATTTCATTGTTACTTTTAATTATTTTTTTTACTTTAGTTTATTTTGTAAATCTTTTCTTAACCAACTGTAGTTCAAGAAGAGTTAAAGGCTTGTAAGTGAGCATTTCATGGTAAGGTGTACTCTTGTTGTATTTGGCGCATGTGACACATTGATTTGATGATGAAATCCTGGTTGAGAATAAAACGACTGAACAAATGAACGAAACAGCACTGCAAGTAAGTGAAAGAAATACGTTTTGATGATGTTTTACTGGTAATGGGGACATCTGCGAATGCCAACAACATAACTTTTTGGTGTGTGTGTGTGTTTTAAAACCTTTATTTAGCTAGGCAAGTCAGTTAAGAACAAATTATTATTTACAATGACGTCCTACCCCGACCAAACCTGGACGACGCTGGGCCAATTGTGCGCCCTATGAGACTCCCAATCACGGCCGGATGTGATACAGCCTGGATTCGAACCAGGGACTGTAGTGATGCCTCTTGCACTGAGATGCAGTGCCTTGGACCTCTGTGTCCGTGTGTAACTATTTAACTTCACTAGAATGCTAAAAGTCAGCTAAAATTGTAAATATCGGTTATCGGAATAGTTTTTTTTTGGCATGGAAAATATCGGGTATCGGCCAAAAATGTAGTATCGGGGGGTCACTAGAAAAGACATAAGGTCAATATAAACAGCATCAACATATCATAAGGTTGGCGTTCCAGGCGTTGCACACGTCAACCAATGTTTTGATCTGGCAGGCGACTGCAATGTAGTCAGCCTGGAAGGCGGCCCATGTCTCTTCCCTTTGCATTGATCAGGCCTACTGCAGGTGAAAGCTCTCAGTTTAGAGTGCACTTGAGACAGGAACCTTTTCATTGCCTGTTTTGTCAGCTAAGGATCAGCGACATGGAGGAACCTTGAAATCTTAAACCTCTTTGTGCCTTTTGCTTGCGGTGAAGAGGGCTTTTTCAGTAATGTGTAATGAGGCCTGAAGATGATCCTTTAATGAACAAATGGCATGACCTTGATTACGCAACCACTTACCGTTTCTGGGTCGTCTTCCTTTATTTTGATCTGTATAATGTCATTACTAGCACATGCATGTAGTAGCATACGTCACTCCTATGTTATATTACCAGACATGTATGCATATCTGGAGCTTTCCTTTCACCCCAAGCAGATTTAAGAACCTGCCCCAATGCATAGTGCCAACTGTAAAGTTTGGTGGGAGGAGGAATAATGGTCTGAGGTTGTTTTCATGGTTCAGGCTAGGCTCCTTAGTTCCAGTGAAGGGCAAGAGTTTGAATAGACGATTCTGTGCTTCCAACCTTGTGGCAAGAGTTTGGGGAAGGTCCTTTCCTGTTTCAGCATGACAATGCCCCTGTGCACAATTTTATTTGTATTTTTTTTTTCAGATTTTTAATTTAACCTTTTATTTAACTAGGCAAGTCAGTTAAGAACCAATTCTGAAATGGTTTGTTGAGATCGGTGTGGAAGAACTTGACTGGCCTGCACAGAGCCCTGACCACAACCACATCGAACACCTTTGGGATGAATTGGAGCGCTGACTGCGAGCCAGACCTAATCACCCTACATCAGTGCCCGACCTCACTAATGCTCTTGTGGCTGAATGGAAGCATGGAACCCTGCAGCAATATTCTAACACCTAGTGGAAAGCCTTCCCAGGAAGAGTGGAGGCTGTTATAGTAGCAAAGCAGGGACCAACTCTATATTAATGTCCATGATTTTGGAATGAGATCCTTGACGAGCAGGTGTCCACTTACCTTTGGTCATGTAGTGTAATGTAGTGTAGTATAGGAAAAAATGCATCACTTCTCTGCCCCTTTGCTATAGTGTGGTAGGGTAATCAGACCAAAATGCTTGTTAAAAGCTATTATCTCTACAGTGCTGTTATATCACATCTTTATAGGCTATGGTTTGGAGATGACATAGCCTATTAGACAGAAGCATGTCTAATCTACGAAATATATGATCAACTATTTGATTTTGTCTGTTAAGCTGTGTGCACTGAACTGACATGCATGACTGTTCAGATGAAGGGGATTTTTTTTAAATGACGGTTTGATGGTATTTTATCTTCTTGAATAATAAAAGTTCTACATTTGTTTTATGAGTAGTACGTGAACCTAGGGTGACACCACATACAGTTGAAGTCAGAAGTTTACATACACCTTAGCCAAATACATTTAAACTCAATTTTTCACAGTTCCTGACATTTAATCCAAGTAAAAATTCCCTCTCTTAGGTCAGCTAGGATCACCACTTTATTTTAAGAATGTGAAATGTCAGAATAATAGTAGAGAAAATGATTTATTTCAGCTTTTATTTCTTTCATGACATTCCCAGTGGGTCAGAAGTTTACAAGCACTCAATTAGTATTTTGTAGCATTGCCTTTAAATTGTTTAACTTGGGTCAAATGTTTCGGCTAGCCTTCTACGAGCTTCCCACAATAAGTTGGGTAAATTTTGGCCCGTTCCTCCTGACAGAGCTGGTGTAACTGAGTCAGGTATGTAAGGCCTCCTTGCTCGCACAAGTTTTTTCAGATCTGCCCACAAATCTTCTATAGGATTGAGGTCAGGGCTTTCTGATGGCCACTCCAATACCTTGACTTTGTTGTCCTTAAGCCATTTTTCCACAACTTTGGAAGTAGGCTTGGGGTCATTGTCCATTTGGAAGACCCATTTGCGTCCAAGCTTTAACTTCTTGACTGATGTCTTGAGATGTTGCTTCAATATATCCACATAATTTCCCCCCCTCATGATGCCATGTATTTTGTGAAGTGCACCAGTCCCTCCTGCAGCAAAGCACCCCCACAACATGATGCTGCCACCCTCGTGCTTCACGGTTAGGATGGTGTTCTTCTGCTTGCAAGCAAACATAACGATGGTCATTATGGCCAAGCAGTTCTATTTTTTGTTTCATCAGACCAGAGGACATTTCTCCAAAGAATACGATCTTTGTCCCCATGTGCAATTGCCAACCGTAGTCTGTCTTTTTTATGGCAGTTTTGGAGCAGTGGCTTCTTCCTTGCTGAGCGGCCTTTCAGGTTATGTCGATGTAAGCTTGTTTTACTGTGGTTATAAATACTTTTGTACCCGTTTCCTCCAGTATCTTCACAAGGTCCTTTGCTGTTGTTCTGTGATTGATTTGCACTTTTCGCACCAAAGTACGTTCATCTCTAGGAGACAGAAAGCGTCTCCTTCCTGAGCAGTATGACGGCTGTGTGGTCACATGGTGTTTATACTTGCGTACTACTGTTTGTACAGATGAACGTGGTACCTTTAGGCATTTGGAAATTGCTCCCAAGGATGAACCAGACTTCTGGAGGTCTACACATTTTTTTCTGAGGTCTTCTTGATTTCTTTTGATTTTCCCGTTATGTCAAGTAAAGAGGAAGTGAGTTTGAAGGCAGGCCTTGAAATACATCCACAGGTACACCTCCAATAGGCCAATTGACATCATTTCAGTCAGTCAGAAGCTTCTTAAGCCATGACATTTTCTGAAATCTTCCAAGCTGTTTAAAGGCACAGTCAACTTAGTGTATGTAAACTTCTGACCCACTGGAATTGTGATACAGTGAATTATAAGTGAAATAATCTGTCTGTAAACAGTTGTTGTAAAAATGACTTGAGTCATGCACAAAGTAGATGTCCTAACTGACTTGCCAAACTATAGTTTTTTAACAATAAATTTGTGGAGTGGTTGAAAAATGAGTTTTAATGACTCCAACCTAAGTGTATGTAAACTTCCATCTTCAACTGTACATACATACATACATTCTAAGTGATTTTCAATGGGTCTTTCTCCATTCTTTATACTGTTCAACCCAATTTAAAAAAATACATTTCTGCATTTCCTGTGCTCATTTATGGTAATTTCCACACTGCGATGTAGGGCTGCAAGATATGGGGCAAACAGTCTAGGCCTTATTTTTAACCAAATGTTGCAGTTGCGATTTGACACTTAGGTGAACTGTTGGAATCATAAAAATATAATAATTATTATAATTATATAATTAATTTAATAGTGGGCACTTTGAATACAGTCTTTGACATGACAACGAATGAAAATGCCAGGGAGGAGTTATTGTGACAGGGTAGGAACCAAAGAGAAAGATCACATCGCGTCATTGGATGGCTGGGTGCCAGCAGCGTTTTGCATGCGCCAACAGAGTGGAGCAGACATTTTCTCTCTCTCTCCTATTGAAGAAGCTATCGTCCGGTTGAAATATTATCAATTATATATTGTAAAAACAACCTGAGGATTGATTATAAAAAACGTTTGACATGTTTCTAACTTTATGGATACTATTTGGAATTTTCGACTGCCCGGTCGTGACCGCTCGAGCCTCTGGATTTCTGAACATAACGCGCCAACCAAATGGAGGTATTTTGGATATAAAAATAATCTTTATGGAACAAAAGGAACATTTATTGTGTATCTGGGAGTCTCGTGAGTACAAACATCTGAAGATCATCAAAGGTAAGCAATTAATTTTATTGCTTTTCTTACTTTTGTGACCAATCTACTTGGCTGCTAGCTGTTTGTAATGTTTTGTCTGCTGAGAGAGATATCCTTATATAAACGCTTGGTATGCTTTTGCCGAATAGCTTTGTTGAAATCTGACACGCCAGGTGGATTAACAACAAGCTAAACTGTGTTTTGCTATATTGCACTTGTAATTTCATGAAAATTAAATATTTTTAGTAATTTAATTTTAATTTGGTGCTCTGCAATTCAGCGGATGTTGACGAAAATGATCCTGCTAATGGGATGGGTGCATCAAGAAGTTAAAATAATTTTTACCCATATGTTTTTGGGCTCATTTCTGGAGGTGATCATTATGTTTTAAGTGTTAGCATAATTTTATTTTCATACATTTTGAGTAGAATGTCTGTTTAAAAAGTCACCAGAACTGAGCTTCAGTCCTTCTATATGGGACCCCGGACTCACTGTTACTTCAGGAATTCAACCAGTGTTCTCATTAAATGTGAGTAATGTGCTTAAGTGTGTGTCTGTAACTGTGACATTCTCAATTTGGCTACACCATTGTAGTGTATATTTTAAGCAGGCATTATGAGAACCCAGGGGTCCTGACTGAAGTGTCACCAGCTTTCTGTTCTTTCCACAGCTCTGGGATGTGCGTGTGTAAGACAGGCGTATACGGTGACAAGTGTGACGATTGCCACCCAGGTTTCTTCCGGTTCAGCAGCACGGGTTGCCAGCCATGCCAGTGCAATAATCACTCCAGCTACTGCCACCCACAATCAGGTGAGTCACCCTCGCTGTGCCCAAGGTTGAAACAAATGTCTGCCATGGCCTCTACTCTATACCAGGGCTGTGCAGACTGCAGAGAAGCCACACATTTGCACAGATGCAGAAATGCATTAAGCAAACTAACTTTTATTAATCAAATTAACTCTAGGGAAGCATTTTCCATGAAATCATATTCGTAACATGTCCCCAACAGAGCTGTTTATGCAGTTAACACGAAACAGCATTAGTTGTTATGTAACGGTAAAAAAAACTGCCATATTGACTTCTCCTCCGGAGAGATTCACTCCCATGCTGCCTGCTGACAGACTGTTTGGGGAGTTGCAGTGATTTGATTTGTATTCACACTGTGTGATATTGCCTTGGCCTTAAAAGAAAAAAGAAAAAATCCGCCGGCTGTTAAAATGAGTTTGTCGACCACAGCCAACATAGCTCCCATTCCGCTAATGAGGAAATGCCAGAGTCATCACTCCGCTGCAATCACTGTGATAAGCATTTTCGCCTGTTCCCTTTCGCTTTTCCATGGTTCACAGCTGGGCAGAATGGCAGGCCTAAGTACGTGCAGCATGATAAGCAAATTACGCACCTTTCCTCCTACACACATTAATGAGTATAGATCGGTATATAATGACGAGATGCCGATGCCCTAACAATGGGAGTGGTTGTCCCAAAGGCGGAAAGGCAGGTGACAATTGTAGGGCCAAAATAAGCCCATAGAAACGCATTGGGCATATTTTTGGACAGATTTTGGCGAGAGAGAAATCTCTCAATTTGCATTTTCCTCTCTGTTTACACACACACATCTTCTCTGTTTACACACACATGCCGAGCCCCTACCCCCACCACTCACAGCAACAAAGATGAGAGATCACTTGTTCCCCTCTGACAAATGGTTTCAGTTCACTATTTGCATTTGAGGTTTGGTCGAACAGAATCGGTCATATGGAGACCCAAACACATTGTCATTATTTTACTGTATTAGAGGAGAAGTTAAGCTTTTTAACGAATGTTTACGTCTCAACTCCTCAGATTACATGCAGAGCAGACACTACTAAAACGGGAGTATCAAACAACTTTGATTTTGGAAAATGAATGCTGACTTTGTTGCGCACGGCTTTGCGGTACCACGTACCTGTTATACTAGCTGTCTAGTCTGTGTTTTAGAAACACAATTATATATGGAATTGGCAACTCGTTCTCATTCTGAGAAATAAGGTAGGCAACTTGATTTCAACATCTGAACAAAGTGTACAGGCTAGCATCCTTTTAAACACCTTGAGACGGACAGAAGGGTGTGTTCATAACCATTCACCTGTTCTGCCTTGTTAGCTATCAAATGGATCAAAGTTGGCTAAACTAGAAATATAAATATTAGTTGGCTACTCGTATCACGTGGGCTTGTGCTTGAGAGATTGTTTGAGACCTGTGTTAATTTCCTATAATGCCTTCCACAAGAAGTTAGTAATTGGGCTGTTCGAGAATGTGCATTATGCTTGGTTCAAAAAAGCAGCTTAAACTATTTTGATAAAATATACTGAACATAAATATAAATGCAACATGTAAAGTGTTGGTCCCATGAGCTGAAATATCCCAGACATTTTCCATACGCTCAAGAAGCATATTTCAAATTTTGTGCACAAATTTGTTTACATCCATGTTAGTGAGCATTTCTCCTTTGCCAAGATAATCCATCTACCTGACAGGTGTGGAATATCAAGAAGCTGATTAAACATCATGATTTAATTAAGCAATAATGTCTGAGCCGGTGTGTTATGTGGCCAATATACCATGGCTAAGGGCTGTTCTTAGGCACAACGCAACGCATGGTCACCAATGTAATTAGAGCAGTAAAAATAAATGTTTTGTCATACCCATATGGTATACGGTCTGATGTACCATGGCTGTCAGCCAATCAGTATTCAGGGCTCGAACCACCCAGTTTATAATCAGGGACAATAAAAGGCCACTCTAAAATGTGCAGTTTGTCACACAACCCAATGCCACAGATGTCTCGAGTTTTGAGGGAGCGTGCAATTGGCATGCTGACTGCAGGATGTTCACCAGAGCTGTTGCCAGAAAATGGAATGTTCAATAAAACGTTGTTTTAGAGAATTTGGCATTCTGTCCAACAGGCCTCACAACCGTAGACCACGTGTAACCAGGCAGTGGGTGGGCCTGGCTTCCAAGTGGGTATGTCTATGCCCTCCCAGGCCCACCCATGGCTACGCCCCTGCCCAGTCATGTGAAGTCCGTAGAGTAGGGCCTTATTCAGTAATTTCAATTGACTGATATCCTTATATGTACTGTAATTCAGTAAAATCATTGAAATTGTTGCATGTTGTTTTTATATTTTTGTTCAGTATAATTAAATTATTAGTGGGTCTTGTGGTTGTGGAAGGCTTATATTAAGCCTAGGTATATTTTCACAAGCCCTGAATTCATTTGATTATTGACGACTGTTTTAAATGCAGTGTATTTGACTTTTAGTTGTACAACAAAGCTAATATATAGAACACTTTTTTTTAATCGAGATATACATTGCCTTCGGGAAGTATTCAGAACCCTTGCCTTTTTCTACATTTCGTTACGTTACAGCCTTATTCTGAAATGGATTGTATAAAACAATTTCCACAGCAAGCTACACACAATGCCCCATAATGACAAAGCAAAAACAGTAAATTCAATTGATTGGACACAGGCCAAAAACCAAGCCATGAGGTCAAAGGAATTGTCCGTTGCGCTCCGAGACAGGATTGTGTCGAGGCACAGATCTAGGGAAGGGTACCAAAACATTTCTGCAGCATTGAAGGTTCCCAAGAACACAGTGGCCTCCATTCTTAAATGGAAGAAGTTTGGAACCACCAAGACTCTTCCTAGAGCTGGTTGCCTGGCAAAACGGAGCAATCAGGGGAGAAGGGCCTTGGTCAGGGAGGTGACCAAGTTTCCGATGGTCATTCTGACAGAGCTCTAGAGTTTCTCTGTGGAGATGGGAGAACCTTCCAGAAGGACAACCATCACTGCAGCACTCCACCACCAGCCTTTATGGTAGAGTGGCCAGACATGAGCCACTCCTCAGTAAAAGGCACATGAGAGCCTGCTTGGAGTTTGCCAAAAAGGCACCTAAAGACTCTAAGACCATGAGAAACAAGATTCTCAGGTCTGATGAAACCAAGATTGAATGCCAAGCGTCACGTCTGGAGGAAACTTGGCACCATCCCTTTGGTGAAGCATGGTGGCAGCATCATGCTGTGGGGATGTTTTTCAGCTGCAGGGACTGGGAGACACTCAAGATCGAGGCAAAGATTAACGGGGCAATGTACAGAGATCCTTGAAGAAAACCTGCTCCAGAGCGTTCAGGACCTCAGATTAGGGCAAAGGTTCACCTTCCAACAGGACAACGACCCTAAGCACACAGCCAAGACACTGCAGGAGAGGCTTCGGGACAAGTCTCTGAATGTCCTTGAGTGGCCCAGCCAGAGCCTGGACTTGAACCCGTGCAGCTACGGTCCCCATCCAACCTGACAGAGCTTGAGAATCTGCAGAGAAGAATGGGAGAAACTCCCAAAATACAGGTATGCGAAGCCTGTAAGCGTCCTACCCAAAAGACTCAAGGCTGTAATCGCTGCCAAAGGTGCTTCAAAAGTACTGAGTAAAGGGTCTTTTTTTAAAGTTTTTTTTTGTTGCTTTGTCATTATTGTGTGTAGATTGATGACAGGGGAAAACAATTTAATCCATTTTAGAATAAGGCAGTAACCTAACAAAACGTATAAAATGTCAAGGGGTCTGAATACTTTCCGAAGGTACTGTATATCATGAATCGCCCATAAGTTTAAAAAACTATGATATTTCGGCCATACTGTATCACCCAGCCCTACGGTATACACAAGGCACTCATATACCAGTCATGTGAGTGTTGCAGTGTCATTCATAACGCCCTTTATAACACATCACTGGTCTACGACTATTATGGACCTGTTTTGACTTTCTGTGTATATTGGGCATTGGCCACACACTGTGTTGTCACATAGAGAAATGCATCAATTTAGAGACAGTAGCCAAGTTAATGCCATGGTAACGATACTGTTTTGTGAGTGTTGATCTGGACAACGATAACTGCATCTATACAGAAGAGGAAGTAGGACCGATACCCTCCCAGCTCATGTAGACTACCATGAAGTAGCATACATTTCAAGCTTATGCAATGCTTTTCAATGCTTGAATGCTAGTCTTGAGTCATACAATCAATATTCTTCACGAGGGTTGAAAAATCCAGAAATCCTAGATGGAGGATTCCTGGAATGAGGAGGGAGTAAGAAGGGAGGGACTCCTCCTCTCACCAGAATTTCGACTGCTTGCCGCCCCAGCCTTAGAATAGGGTGTGTACTGTACGGTCCAGTTACTCATCTTTCTCACTCTCAGATCACCTATGACCTCTAGCCTGGTCCCAGATCTGATGCCATGGGAGTTGGCTATATAGTACAAACACACCAGGCCTTCTGAGCACAGGTCAGAATAGCAGAACTCTCCGGAGAGCTGGTTGCCTCAGTGGGCCTAAGGCAGTCACCATCTTTGAATACAGGACATGAACAGGAGACCATCTTTGTTCTGGGTCCCAGGGGATGCCAGGGGGCCTTGTGTAGGAAAATCCCCAGCGGAGGTGTCTTACAAGGGGGTTTGTCTTGGTAGACACAGCCCCTTTGATCCCTGCCTTCAAAGACGGATTGGAATAAAAGACACCCTTGCCTAGTGCCTCCTAAGCTCATACCATTATGTCTCTTTGTGTGTCAGACTGTCGGGGAAATGTGCTCTTCATCTGGTGTGCTGCTACTACTACGGAGAAGCAGTTCGAGGCCAATGTATAAGAAAAATTGGATGTCAAGACTGAAAGCTCAAAGCAATCGAACCTCCATTGCGGTATTTACACAGGCATTTTCTTGCCATGGTCAAACAAAATCTCAGAATGGTTTGCCATTGTAAAAACCTACTGATTTTAAGATCACTTTATTGGTCAATTGCACTCAAGGTCAAACTGTAATTTGACTTCCACTTGTAATTCAACCCTTCCGAAAGGCACACATACAAACACATACAGGTTTTTTGAGAGTTGCTGGGGGCTGTTGTGGGGGGTTAAGTGCCTTGCTCAATGAAACAATGGCAGGCAATGGCATCTAGGATTTGATACCAGAAACCCTCTGGTTGCCAGCTCACGTCCCGCCAGATTTTTCCCGATGGACACAGGATTTGAACTGGCAAACTTCCGGTTGCTGGCTCAACTCATTGATCACTAGGCTACCTGCCACCCAACTGATGCTACCAGTTAGAGCCTACCATGGAGGACAATATCAGAATGACAGGTGGGCAGATGTGAACAAGACACTGCGATAATAATAGTAATATAATAATATTCTTAATTTATTATTATTATTTATTTATGGACTCAGAGCATTTCCCTTAAAAATATTAAAACACCACCTGTGTGTACAAGACATATACATTAAAAACAGATTCAAAACCATCTTGAGGGAAGCAACGCAATATCTGATAAGTGCTATTTAATATGGTCTAAACCTTATATTTTTGAGACCAGTGGGAGTCGTCAAAGAGAAATGAGTGAAACTACAGCCTCAATGTGAGGTAGGGGACCAGGGAAGGAGGTTGCACAGCGGTATAATGTACTCCCACTACTGTACTTTAAATATACCACAACTATAACCTGTGGTCCCCATCACCACATGCAATGACATCGGCATAGTTAGTCCTACTATGTAAGCCAAAATACCAGATGTGGGTTCAACTAATAAACTCTGCAAAAAAAGAAACATCCTCTCACTGTCAACTGCATTTATTTTCAGGAAACTTAATATGTGTAAATATTTGTATGAACATAACAATATTCAACAACTGAGACATAAACTGAACAAGTTCCATAGACATGTCACTAACAGAAATGGAATAATGTGTCCCTGAACAAAGGGGGGGGGTCAAAATCAAAAGTAACAGTCGGTATCTGGTGTGGCCACCAGCTGCATTAAGTACTGCAGTGCATCTCCTACTCATGGAGTGAACCAGATTTTCCAGTTCTTGCTGTGAGATGTTACACCACTCTTCCACCAAGGCACCTGCAAGTTCCCGGACATTTCTGGGGGGAATGTTGGATCACCCTCCGATCCAACAGGTCCTAGACGTGCTCAATGGAATTGAGATCCGGGCTCTTCGCTGGCCATGGCAGAACACTGACATTCCTGCCTTGCAGGAAATCATGCACAGAGCGAGCAGTATGGCTGGTGGCATTGTCATGCTGGAGGGTCATGTCAGGATGAGCCTGCAGGAAGGGTACCACATGAGGGAGGAGGATGCCTTCCCTGTAACGCACAGCGTTGAGATTGCCTGCAATGACAACAAGCTCAGTCCGATGATGCTGTGACACATTGCCCCAGACCATGACGGACCCTCCACCTCCAAATCAATCCCGCTCCAGAGTACAGGCCTCGGTGTAACGCTCATTCCTTCGACGATAGACGCGAATCCGACCATCACCCCTGGTGAGACAAAAATGTGACTCGTCAGTGAAGAGCACTTTTTGACAGTCCTGTCTGGTCCAACGGCGGTGGGTTCGCCTATTGCGGACAGTCTGAGCACTGAGGGAGGGATTGTGCTTTCCATGTATAACTCGGGCAGTTGTTGTTGCCATCCTGTACCTGTCCCGCAGGTGTGATGTTCGGATGTACCGATCCTGTGCAGGTGTTGTTACACTTGGTCTGCCACTGTGAGGACGATCAGCTGTCCGTCCTGACTCCCTGTAGCGCTGTACGGACTTTGCAATTTATTGCCCTGGCCACATCTGCAGTCCGCATGCCTCCTTACAGCATGCCTAAGGCACGTTCACGCAGATGAACAGGGACCCTGGGCATCTTTTTTTAAATTTTTTAGAGTCAGTAGAAATGCCTCTAGTGTCCTAAATTTTCATAACTGTGACCTTAATTGCCTATAGTCTGTAAGCTGTTAGTGTCTGAACGACCGTTCCACAGGTGCATGTTCATTCATTGTTTATGGTTCATTGAACAAGCATGGGAAACAGATTTTAAACCCTTTACAATGAAGATCTGTGAAGTTATTTTAATTTTTACGAATTATCTTTGAAAGACAGGGTCCTAAAAAAGTGATGTTTCTTTTTTGCTGAGTTTATTTGAAATAATTTCAAATACACTACATGACCAAAAGGATGTGGACCACGTGCTCGTCGGACATCTCATTCCAAAATCCTGGGCATTAATATGGAGTTGGTCCCCCTTTTGCTGCTATAACAGCCTTCACTCTTCTGGGAAGGCTTTCCGCTAGATGTTGGAATATTGCTGCGGGGCTTGCTTCCATTCAGCCAGAAGAGCATTAGTAAGGTTGTGCACTGATTTTGAGTGATTAAGCCTGGCTTGCAGTCCGTGTTCCAATTCATCCCAAAGGTTTCAATGATGTTGAGGTCAGGGCTCTGTGCCGGCCAGTCAAGTTCTTCCACACCGATCTCGACAAACCATTTTTGTATGGACCTCACTTTGTGCATGGGGGCATTGTCATGCTGAAACCGGAAAGGACCTTCCCCAAACTGTTTCCACAAAGTTGGAAGCACAGAATCTTCTCAAAAGTAATTGTATGCTGTAGCGTTAAGATTTCCCTCCACTGGAATTAAGGGTCCTAGCCCAAACCATGAAAAACATCCCCAGACCATTATTCCTCATCCACCAAACTTTACAGTTGGCACTATGCATTTGGCCATGTAGTGTTCTCCTGTCTGACTGCCTGATGAAGTGTGATTGATCACTCCAGGGAACGCGTTTCCACTGCTTTAGAGTCCAATGGCGGCGAGCTTTACACCACTCCAGCCGACTCTTGGCGATGCGCATGGCGATCTTAGGCTTGCCTGCGGCTGCTCTTCCATGGAAACCCATTTCATGAAGCTCTTGTGCTGACATTGCTTCCGGAGGCAGTTTGGAACTCTAGTGAATGTTGCAGCCGAGGACCGACCATTTTTATGTTCTATGCGCTTCAGCACTCGGTGGTCCCGTTCTGGGAGCTTGTATGGCATACCACTTCACGGCTGAGCCGTTGTTGCTCCAAGACGTTTCCACTTCACAATAACAGCACTTACAGTTGACCAGGGCAGCTCTAGCAGGGCAGAAATTTGACAAACTAACTTGTTGGAAAGGTGGCATCCTATGACGGTGCCATGTTGAAAGTCACTGAGCTCTTCGGTAAGGACATTCTACTGTCAATGTTTGTCTATGGAGATTGCATGGCTGTGTGCTCAAATTTTTTATCATACATTTTTTTTTTGCAACTGTCAGCAACAGGTTTGACTGAAATAGCCAAATCTGCTAATTTGAAGGCGTGTCCACATACTTTTGTATATGTAGTCTACTTCAGTGGTGCTTGATTGAGCTTGCCTGTTGCAATGGAACCAATTAATAAGTCCCTCACATGCAAACCCTGTCCCCTGGCACACCAGGTGAAATAAAATGTTCTGATATATACAGAGCTCAACTGAGTAAACTAACAGCAAAGTCTGACACTAAAAACGACTGCTATTGGTTTAGGGGGTCCATAGGGCCCAAAGAGCAAAACTTTTTCCGAGCCAGCTGGTCAGCTTTACGACTTCAACTGATGTGGGTTTTTCTATTGGCATTCATTCACTTTCAAGAGCAACAGAAAATTGTAATCCTACCACCTCACCAGCCACTGCTGTGAGGCTTAGCCCTATGCTGAAAGCAGTGGCTTGATTGAGATGCCTCAATCAGTGGCTGTTGCCTAGCCTTTGTCCAAATCAATATACCGGTCTACAATGAAGTCATCCTGTCCACAATTAGGTCAGTCAGATAAGGCCAACTGTCACGAAGCAATCAGGTGTTTAATAGATATATATTAGCAGAGGGATTTGTCGTGGTGAAAAAGGTGCTTAAGCACTGAACCGCCGTCGGCGTGGTGAGTAACCTTAACCCGCTACTGCTAACAATGCTAATTTAGTATGATACTTGCTCCTCGTAGTTGAGATGCTTTCTTGCTTCTAGCAGATAATGTAATTTTACAGTTTTAAGTTTAATGGGGTCCTTAGAACTAAACAATAGATCAAATTTAGATTTGAGTTGTAGTGGAATGCCTGTGAGGGAAATATCAGGCCAATAGCAGGGCGGGCTTGTTTCAACAGCTCATCACTAAGTGATTATGTTTGATTAGGTTCACTTATTAATTCACCGTCTCTTATGAAGGGGGGAAAGTATGTAAAAATTCAGTTTTTCCTAAGAAATTCGATTTCACCTTGAAAATGACTGTTACTTTGTGGGAAATGTTTGTTTCTCAGTACTGCCTATACTTGCCATATTCTGTAGGCTAGTTTATGTTCAGACTGTATGTAACATTATAGAAGTTCTCCTATTGGGATCCTAATGAAAGCACTAGGGCTGTCCCCGTGTCTTTTCTTTCAACAAATCGATTGGTCAAAATTCTATTTTTCCATATATAGACACACCCTAGGTGTTTTTAATGAAATCAACTATATGTAGGCTTCTGAACTTTTCTGATGCTTTAACCACACTGTTTGATTAAATAATTAAGACCCACAAATTACTTGAGGAAACCAGAGATTAAGATCTTGAAGTTGCTGGTAATAGGCTACACCAGCAGTCAACAACCTTTTCCATTTGGATTGCCAATTTAGCTTAACATTTCTACCCTTCTGCATGCCAGTTATGATTTTCATATGCAACTTTTCACAGAACAGTTTCATTAAATGTATAATAGTCTTTGTATCTCAATCATTTTCTATGGTTAATCTACATTCTATCTAAATGAAAATTATACAAATCTAAAGGTAACTTTTATTGCCATTGCCAACTATGTCAAAATAGCCTACATAAAGCCAACAAATAAAAACATTGCAGCCTGCAGGTAGAAAATGTCCTGATAAAAATAAATATCCTATCAATCACATTGGCTACCCATGGCCTATATGCAATGAACTTGAAACATTGTATCAACTAGGTGGCCAGAGACTGGCATGAGCAAACTTGCAACATTGTATAAAATATTCTGGGCCCTGAAGAGTTTCCTGCACCAGTGAGCTTTTGGATAGACAACTGTAGGCTATTTATGCAAGGGATAAGTAGTAATCAGGTATTTTATGATGTTTCCACTGAATCAGAGCATTACATTTTGCCCTTTCATGCTGAGTGGTTATAGAAAGGGAGAGAGCTGGAAATATGTTTTAAATACTTTGAGGAACTATTGACATTCTCAATTGATTCTAAAAACAGACTTTGTTTACTTGCTCTTTGAGGTGAAGAAAACCTTTCTTTGAGAAGCTCCACAGTTTATTATTGGTGGTAAGTTGAGACAATCGCAAATACTATCAGACAACCCCAAATCAGCACATGTATAGGCCTACATTTGCGCGCAGGCCAGGTATACTAGTCCTACATCTATGCTTAATCAGGTGTGAGTCCTTACTCAACATTGACAGGAGCATTTCAAACAAAAGACCATGAATAAATTGATGACTTGTAAATGGAATGACATTTAAAAAAAAACTTGAGTAGCATGGGTTGTGAGTTCTGCAAACATAATGTCCACTCTGACAATGACAACGGTAAACAACTGTAATAATAATAATACATTGAATGCATTAACAAATTATTGTATCCAAACAAACATTGCAGATTAGAAATGATTGGAATTAACAGTAAATGTAGGCTACTACTGGTGATATATGTTATGGGGAATTGATAGACACAGCAAACCATGCACACAATGAAGTTATGAAACAATGAATACACAGGAAATGGCGGGAGAGAGCGCATTCTGGAGGGAGAAGTCCCTTCTGCATCTGAGCCACACTGCCATTATTCTTGGACTGTGTCATCCCCGCAGCCTCCTCAATGGATTAGTCCACTGAGACAGGCGCAAATCAAACAGGTGTCTCTTGTGCTATGATATATTTACAACTGCACAATTTTTAAATGTATTATTATTTATTTATTTTTGATTTTTTTTTTTAAAGCCTCTTGACCAAACAATCGACCAGTTTACTAAATGGGGTCAGCCCTATAAAGCATACACAGTTTGAACACTGTTCCTCCCCCTATAGAGTCACTTCCTGGTCCTCTGAGCTTTGCAGTCACATGAACTCTTTTGCACTTCCAGTTACCCGGCTGAGTTTTTTTACAGCCCTCTGCCTGTCTTTTTCCAACTCAGTCAGAAACTCACTCTCCACTGCCCTGCGCACTAGCGCCACTTCCGCCCTTCTACCGTTGTGACTCTACCTCAGTCGCTCAACACTGTGACAGCACAGTCAACTGTTTACTTAATAACCCCTTGTCCCTCCTCTTTTTCTCTCAGGCATCTGCTTGAACTGCCAAGGGAACACCAAAGGACCCGGCTGTGAGGAATGCAAGTATAATTTCTACCGGAGGCCCAGCGCTGCCCTTACTGAAGTCTGCGTCCCCTGCCCCTGCTCCAGCGTCACCTCTTCTGGCAGCTGCCACCTTGGTGAGTCTCGAATCTACTGTGCCACTGACCATCACCTCATTTAATAACTCTGACAACTCTGGCTGGCTGTGTCTCTCCCCTTTGTGGGCAGGAGGCAGGGAGGCCAAAGCGGGAAGTGCCCCTACATTTGTTTTGGTTTACAAGACTGACTAACTGGCTTAATTATGTAATAGTAGCTGCCAAGAAGCAGCCATTATAAATTTCGACAGACATCTTGTACTAACAAACAGCAGAGTTTAGATCCTTTTGACTAGAGAAGGTTTAGGATTCAGTAAAGGACCAATGTTCTATCCCCCTCTTAGTCCATTTTCTGTTTCCTATTGAGATTTGTTAACAAACCACATCTATGAGAACAATTTCAACATTTTCAATGTTTCATCATGTTCGCAAGTGTTGTAATAGCCCCGGTTGTAATAGCTTGTTGTCTGTCAGTGCAGTCAGTTGTTCCATGCTCAGTGGAGATCTCTCTCTCACCTTCTCTCTCTCACCCACTCTCCCCTCCCTCTATCACCCCCCCTCTCAATTCAATTCAACAGGCTTTATTATTATTTTTAATAGATAATAAACAAAAGTGAAATAAACAATCAGAAATTAACAGTAAACATTACACTCACAAAAGTTTCAAAGGAAAACGTTTCAAATGTCATATTATGGCTATGTACAGTGTTGTAATGATGTGTAAATAGTTGAAGTATAAAAGGGACAATAAATAAACATAAATATGGGTTGTATTTACAATGGGGTTTGTTCTTCACTGGTTGCCCTTTTCTTGTGGCAACAGGTCACAAATCTTGCTGCTGTGGGATTTGACCTAATAGTTCTGGGAGTTTATCAAAATTGTGGGTCTGTGTAATCTGAGGGTAATAAGTGTTGCTAATATGGTCATACATTTCGCAGGAGGTTAGGAAGTACAGCTCAGTTTCCACCTCATTTTGTGGGCAATGTGAACATATCCTGTCTTCTGTTGAGAGCCAGGTCTGCCTTCAACAGCCTTTCTCAATAGCAAGGCTCACAGAGTCTCTAAATATAGTCAAAGCCTTCCTTAATTTTGGGTCAGTCACAGTGTTCAGGTATTCTGCCACTGTGTACTCTGTTTAGGGCCAAATAGCATTCCAGTTGGCTCAGTGTTTTTGGTTAATTCCAATGTGTTGCTGTACTAGGGCTCTGTGGGGTCTGTTTGTGTTTGTGAACAGAGCCCCAGGACCAGATTGCTTAGGGGACTCTTCTCCAGGTTCATCTCTCTGTAGGTTATGGCTTTGTTATGGAAGGTTTGGGAATCGCTTCCTTTTAGGTGGATGTAAAATTGGAACTACTTTTTTCTGGATTTTGATAATTAGCGGGTATCGGCCTAATTCTGCTCTGCATGCATGATTTGGTGTTTTACATTGTACATGGAGGATGTTGTTGCAGAATACTGCATGTAGTCTCAATTTGGTGTTTATCATATTTGTGTTAATTCTTGGTTGGTGAGCGGACCCCAAACCTCACAACCATAAAGGTCAATGGGTTCTATAACTGATTCAAGTATTTATAGCCAGATCCTAATTGGGATGTCAAATTTTATTTTCCATTTGTTGACGTAGAAGGCCCTTCTTGCCTTGTCTCTCAGATCGTTCACAGCTTTGTGGAAGTTACCTGTGGTGCTGATGTTTAGGCCGAGGTATGTATAGTTTTTTGTATGCTCTAGGGCAACGGTGTCTAGATGGAATTTGTATTTGTGGTCCTGGAAACTGGACCTTTTTTTGGAACACCATTATTTTTGTCTTACTGAGATCTCCTGTCAGGGCCCAGGTCTGGCAGAATCTGTGCAGAAGATCTAAGTGCTGGTGTAGGCCCTCCTTAGTTGCAGACCAAGCACCAGATCATCAGCAAACAGAAGACGTTTGACTTCAGATTCTAGTAGGTTGAGGCCGGGTGCTGCATGCTGTTCTAGTGCCCTCGCCAATTCATTGATACACTATAAATACAAAAGTATGTGGACACCCCTTCAAATGAGTGGATTCGGCTATTTCAGCCACAACGTTGCTGACAGGTGTATAAAATCTAGCACACAGCCATGCAGTCTCCATAGACAAACATTGGCAGTAGAATGGCCATACTGAAGAGCTCAGTGACTTTCAATGTGGCACAGTCATAGGATGCCACCTTTTCAACAAGTCAGTTCATCAAATTTTTGCCCTGCTAGAGCTGTAACTGCTCAGCTACGAAGTGGTAGGCCACACAAGCTCACAGAACGGGACTGCCAAGTGCTGAAGCGCACACTCACTACGAAAATGCCCCTGGAAGCAACGTTAGGAGCTTCATGAAATGGGTTTCCAATGCAGAGCAGCCGCACACAAGCCTAAGATCACCATGCGCATTGCCAAGCAATGGCTGGAGTGGTATAAAGCTCGCCGCCATTGGACTCGCCGCCATTGGAGCAGTGGAAACGCATTCTCTGGAGTGATGAATTATGCTTCACCGTCTGGCAGTCCGACTGCCGAATCTGTGTTAGGCGGATGCCACGAGAACACTACCTCCCCGAATGCATAGTGTCAACTGTAAAGTTTGGTGGAAGAGGAATGAAAATGGTTTGGGCTATCCCCCTTAGTTCCAGTGAAGGGAAATCTTGACTGGCCTGCACAGAACCCTGACCTCCACATACTTTTGACATTTTCTCAGTACATTGTTTTCACTGACGAAATGTACGAGTCTGTTGCTAATGATGATGTAGAGGATATTCCCAAGGTTGCTGTTGACTCATATCCCATGATAGGTATTGGGGTCAAATTTGTCTTCACTTTTGTGGATTGGAATGATCAGTCCTTGGTTCCAGAACTGAGGATGATGTTTGTGTTTAAGTATAGCCAATTGGAATTTGTGGTCTGTGTATATTTTATAATTTCTCCCCCCTCTCTCTCTCTCTCTCTTTCGCTCTCTCTCTCTCCCCCCTCCCCCCCATGTGTGGTCCACTCTTGTTCATGCTGCATAACATACTTGAGATAAAGGCTCTTTAGAGGACACTGATCAGACCGGGTGTTTTCTGATCTGTTTTTAAAAAATGGCTTCTCTTTAAGACCTATTCTAGACTGATATTTAGCAAAGCAAAATTCTGTCTGGTGATCCCAGGCCATCTTCTCACCATAATCTACCACCTACCAATCAAATAGCCTTTCCCACCATAGCCTTTGGGGGTTTGTTTCATTTTATGAAGCCTTATAACGTTAGCCCCAATTAACGGCAAGGTTTATTTAGCAATCCCTGATTTAAAGTAGTTTTCTCTAGAAGGAGATGGCACTCTATAGGGATCAATGCCCTGCAGAACGATTCTCTTACAAGCAGGCTTAAGTCATCTATCAAAGTGATAAATGCATCCAATATACATCCTATCCTCCTTGAAATTACTCCTGATGCTTCCTTCTTGTGAAGGAGAGACTGCAAAAGTAGCCATTTCACAGTGATTAAGCGCTCTGTGTTTGGACTGCAGGGTAAGTAGGCAATTAGTGACCTTCACAGGGATAAAAAGTGGATTAAATAAACACAGGTTGTGCTCATAAGCAGGGGTGCAACTTTCACCAGGCCCCTCCATATCCTGAAATTGCATTTTTGTGCCCCCTACCAGTTCTATCATTGGAATGTGATACAAAATGAGGCTGCTGTGTGCTTTAGGACCATGCGAACGCCCCCGGGCGGTCAGGTAGGCTGTTTTGGAGTGTTTATCCGAGAGGAAAAAAAGACTATGTCCCCCCCACTTCTAAAACCAAAGTTGCGCCCCTGCTCATAAGGCCATTCATGGAATGACTTGAAAAGCATTTTCACTGGAGATTTAGATTTTCCATTGAGCAGGCTTTTTAGTGCAGGAGTTTGCATAATCTGGGTTATGAGGGTTTGCATATGAACTCAGGATTAAAGGGATAGTTCACACATGATAAAATATTTTTTAAATGTCATACCTTAAAATGAGTCTATGGGCAAAGAGAGACAGTTCCAATGTGTTACTTAGTCACTGCCCTGGAATGCTGTTCAGACTGTAGGCGTGCCATCTCTCAATTAATTCAAACCAAGTTATTACACAATTACTTTGAGGAATAGCAACTCTGCCAGGGATTCTATCATTAAACAACTTGGTTTGAAGGTATTATGATGATTTTAGCCTACATTTTGGGGGGAATTGCTTACATTGGTATATTTAAAGGCAAGGTGCAGTCAAAAACTTGATTTTGAAATAATACTGTGAAATTGTGGAAAGGATGATAATGCCCTTTTAGTGTAAGAGCTGTTTGAAAAGACCACCTGAAATTTCAGCCGGTTTTAGTGGGATGAAGTCTTGCCCTGCGTGGTGACATCACCAGGCTGGAAATTAGTTAATAGATCAATAAGAAAGAGAGTTCCAAACCTCTCTGCCAATAACAGCTAGTTTTAAGTTTTTCCTTCCCCAGTCAGACCACTCCCCCTCCCCAGTCAGACCACTCCCCCTCCCCAGTCAGACCACTCCCACTCCCCAGTAAGACCACTCCCAGACAGTCCTAGCTAAATTCTTGCTTGAGAAATTGCTCTTGGCTAAGAACCACATATTACAAATTGAATTAAAAATGTTTTATTTTTTAATTTTTTTAAAGTCACAGTAAGATACTTAATTGCTACCCAGAAATGATTTGACATTGAGATAAAAACGGTTGCATTGGACCTTTTTAAAGTTATTGCATGTAACAGTATACCATCAAATTGTTTAATTACTTACCTCCACCTTTAATGGCAATTGATTCACTCTTGTCCTTCATACTCTACCTATATAATGGCACAATATACTAGATGTACCTAGATTGTACTTGATGTGGAAGCGTACCTAGATTGTCCTTGATGTGGAAGCGTCACAGCTGTTTTAGCACCGTTCAGTCTTCATTCAATCCTTTTAGTATCTATTGATGGATCCAACTCCCCGTCTGTCTGTCATGTAACTACACACACTACTACTACTAGTCACTCATTCACACAGCGTTTAATGCACAGTAAGAATAATTGACAGTCAAACTGAAGGGACCACAGAGGAGGAGACTGGTTGCCCTGGCAATGCCATCAAGTGTTAAAATGCCTGTACCCCTGATAATGCACTGGGAGGGCTGTGAAAGCCCCTCTGGCTAAGTTGATGATGGGGATAAATGCTCCTGCAGTCCAATGCATACAAATGGAGGGTCAATCAGATACAGTGCGTCCTGGGGGGCTTTTGTCTACCGAGCAACGCCTGGCTGCTGACTATGAAATTGGCTAGTATCTTCTTTAATAAAATGTTATGCTGTTTCAAATGAAACAAAATACCCTGCTCTTGTTAAAGCTTTTAGAATTAGTTTGGTTTGCTTGTTCCAGAGATTATTGCATCCATTCATCCAATACTTCACTGACTGTATACGACAACAGCATTCTGAAAGGAATTCTGTGTGTTATGTTTGTTTATTTGAGTTAGTAAATCCAAGAAGGATAATGTAGCATTTTATTGCATTTTATCGCCTACCAATCATAAAATCTAATTATATGGCTATGCCGATATTGGATGGGTATTTCATGACTCATTCACATTTTTACAACAAACTTATGCATAACTGCTTCTTCAGCACGTTTAGGAGCATGTCTTCTCCTGTTAAACTTACAACCTGGTCCCTAGTTTTGGATGTGCAGTGGGGGCAACAGCTTGACCCCTTGAGCGTGTTTTGGGTCTAAGGTATCCTAGCTTTTAATAGCTTTGGTCCAGTAACTTAAAGGTCGCTGGTTCGAATCCCTCAGCCAACTGGGTGAAAAATATGTCTGTGCCCTTGAGCAAGGCAACCCTAATTGCTCTTTTAAGTCGCTCTGGATAAGAGCGTCTGCTAAATGACTAAAATGTTTTAAAAAATCAAATAAATGTGCTTCGGCACGTCTCATCTCATTCTCCACTGACTCAGAAGATTGAAGTGTATGTGTTTGTTGTGGAGGAGAGAAGGATGAGAGGGGAGGGAGGGGAGATTCTTGTCATCCACTAAGCAGTGAAGGAAACTGGGGGGAGCCCCCTAGCTACCACATGCCTCCTCGCTCCTGTGTCCCAGATCTTGGTTTCGTTTCACATGCTCTGTCTAGCATGGGTAGCATTGGTCATAGCGTCACTGGCCAAGAAGCTGAGAGAATTGTAAACAAGAGACTAGGCTACCATATAACACTATCAAGCAAACAGGCTTGGAGATGTATAATATAAGGGTCGTGTGGGTTGAGGTCTCTATCAGTCACCTCACAACACCCCTGACCCATGGAAATCCAAAGCCATTTTTAATATGATGTGATAGAAGGAAACTGCAACAAAAAAAACAACATTTTTAGTTTATTCATATGCTGCTAAATGCTGAATTTCAATATACAATACATACAGAACCTCATAGATTTCAGACCAATGCTAACTTTTGTAGTTTTGTGAGCGTTTGCCATCTAGGGAAGGATCCATCCTCCATTAATTTGCTAACGGGTCAGAAATTGGGCCATCCTATGTACACATGACCCAAATCTATGAATATGTCACTTTGAGGTTTTAATTAACTACTCGAAGGCCTTTTAATGTCTTTTGGGAAGAAGCCTCTACACTGGTACTCAGTTAATAATTAAACAATTCACTAGATAAATTATCAACATGGTACTGTACATGCATGTAATGTACAATGGTTTCAAGAGGCAGTTTTTCCTGCTTTTCCTGAGTCCTCGTTTTGAAAGGTAGACTCCGTATGCTGTGTTTCCTGTATGTTTGTTAGTTCCTTGTCAGTGGTGCTGACAGATGAGTTTATTAAGGGCCACGCGTCCAGCTGGCAGCCACACTGCTGTTTCCATCCACAACACAGGAGCAGACCAACAGTACAACTTCCTGTCATCCTGTAGTTTTCAGACCAGAGGTTCCCCTGCTTTGTTTCCCCCTCCAGGGCAACTCTATATCCCCAAAAAGTATTAACAACCAGTGTATATGAAACAGAGTATGTTTACATGCACATTAATAATTTGATATCAAACTGAGTATGGCATTAGTCATGTAAAAAACACCTTACTCTGCTTATCCTAATCGATGTAAGGTCAAAATCGAGGTAACACAATTTCCCCTCAGCTGTTCACTGGAAGCTGCATACTGAGGTATGGTGGGACAAGGGGGCGTCAGAGGTTCCAGTTTTGCTTTAGTTATGGCCATGACCTTGTAGGCAATTTCTGCAGACAGATACAAGTCTGTGTTTTGACCAACATGAATACAGCAGTTCTGTATGTTTAAAATGGGACTCCCCCTGTGGCAAAGGTCAAATGAATTGCCCATGAAGGATTTATCACATTTGCAAGGCAAATGATTTTACACTCTGGTTCACCCAATACACTGAGGCTGGGTGTTTATTAGGCAAAAGGTAAAAGGGCCAATGCTAAAAGAGGAAACTGTTTCTCTCTCTGTCTCTCTCTCACTCTGCCATATGACACCTTTTCACTAGAGAATGTAGTGTCATTAGGCTCCCTACGCACCACACAGGTTTTAATTGTCTGGCATGTACCACACAGGTTTCAAGGAGTGTCTGAGGAACCTGAATACTTCCAGCATGCGTCACTAACCTGTCATTGTGTGCATAAGCGTGTGTGTGAAATTAATTTTCAGCCTCTCTGCTGCAACAGTAAATGCTTTTAAATGAGCCCCTCTAATATTTCACTAATTGTCACCGCCTTCTATTTCCCTGCTGTGACTGATGATGGTCATTATCCTCCTAGCCTGTTACTCTGCACATTACCTGTGAAATTGGTTTAGCTCAAAGTGTGTTCCTCCTGAGTGGCAATCATCTGACGAGTCGAGGTTCTTTGATCTGCTTGGTTTACATTCTGTTGGCAGTCCATTGCAGAAGGCAAAGTGAGAGAAGGTACAGAGAGGGGTTCTAGTGCTTAGATTTAGATTTATATGTCACCGTTCACCAAGCCTTTGCACCAGAGCAAATTTCACACCTTTTTGTCTTCCTCACAATTGAACAATTATAAGGTAAAGTTAACTCAAATAGTAAAACAGTAGAAGAAATGGTGCTTTTGCATTCTTTAATTACATCTCGTTGCCATAAGAGCAAGTGACTGATCGATTAATTGATATCTGACAATACATTTGAAGTCAGTACTCACTCTTAATGAAAGCTATTAAGCTACAGTACCCTCAGTGGGCAGAAGTGTCTGGGAATGAGATTACTGTACGCACAGACTCTCTGGCATGTTTTTTCTCTGAAGACCTTAGACTGTGGGCCACGACACATCCATTTTGAGCTTAGTGATTAAAATTCAGGGCATAAAAAACAAAGACGATGCATTTTGAGGAAATCTTGTTATGGTTTGTTTTCACAGTTAGTTTGAACACAACTCGCCTCTGGCGGATAACAGCGACTTCTGTTAATCCTTTTTTCATTAGATTTGGAGTAAAGATGGCACAGAAACAAAGGCAAGAGTGGAACCAACCGCACAGATTGTGGAGCTCCGATGTAGAACAGAAATGTGTCAGTCATATGTTGGGGATTCAGTTTAATAGTACAGGACACGCTGCTCATGCAATTCCACCCTTTAGGAGGTGCATGAATGAGAGAATGGACACAACACCTTTCTTTCTGATATTATTTGTTCTAGACTGTTTGACCCTGTGTACTTCTGGTTGTAAAAATGCATCTGGTGATACTATTGTAGCCACAGAGGGACATTGGATGTTTCTGGTCAACTAGGTGTACAGTATGTGCAGAGGACAAATCACTATCTTAGTGTGACGGGATCTTGGTGTGACGGGATTGGCATTGAAAGTTAGTGTACTCAGCTTCTTGATGGTATCCTAGCATCTTTGTCAATAATATATGTAATTTAGCAGATGCTTTTATTCCAAAGTGACTTTGTCATGAGTGCATACATTTTACATATGGACAGTCCTGGGAACTGAACCCACTATCCTGGCTTTGCAAACGCCATGCTCTACCAACTGAGCAAGACCATGACGTACTGTGTGTTGACTTCTTATCCACAGAGAGAGTAAATGAAACCCGTCAATATAACTTTACCCTGCACATTCCTGAATGCTTCACATTTGAAGTTGTCTCTGGTGGAACTGTAATGTTACATCTCTGCCACTGTGCTTATGCTTCCTGAGAAAAGTTGTTTTGTGCAGAGATTTGCCGTCCAAAAAATAAATAAAAGGACGTCGTAATATTAGCGTTTTGTTCTCACAAAAAAGCTCTTATTGTGGTGTGTAAAGCATAATTTCTATTTTTCCGTTTGAAGTGTTCAATTGTCTACCATACAAGCACAGCCCATGCTACAGTCAAGCGCTCCAAAATGTTTATCCCATAGAATGCTACCACCACCTAGTGGTAGAAGGTCTTCTTGACTCCCCACACTGAACCTTGCTGTGTTGTTTCTATCTTCCTCCCAGACCCCAGAGGACAATCTGTGTGTGACCAGTGTAAGCCAGAGTACCAGGGGCCCCACTGTGACCAGTGCAAGGGCGGCTTCTACAATGCGGACAGCATCTGCCTTCCTTGCAACTGCAGCGGGAACGCCGACCCCGGGACCTCGCCCCGCATCTGCAACCCTGAGACGGGTCACTGCCTGAGCTGCGTCAACAACACGTCGGGGAAACACTGCGAGCGTTGCACTGAAGGATACGTGGGTAGTGCCGTCATCCACAGCTGCAAAGGTCAGAATCATTCAATAATAATCAGAATCTTTGTTCTACTGACTATCTTTCATGTGGATGACAAGCGCTTCAAAGCAATTAACTTTGGTAGTGTTAAATTTAATCTTGCTTACTGTCTGTGTTAAATTAACATTTTGACAGTGTAACTCTAATTCAGTGTTATTTTGTCATCACGCTTGTAAGCGTAATATAATACTAGATTATAACAATGGATTCATATGTACACTGTGAAAGTGTTGAATTTCACATGGAGTTAAATATACATTAACGTTTCTATGACTGATATTCTCCTGTAATCACCATTGAATAATTCCACTGTAATATTAAAGATGTATAATAAAATCAACAAACAAAGCTGAGGATGCATAATAGTAAAACAATTAGCAGTGACCTTTATCAAGAGACAAGACAGTGAAGTGTTCCTTGTGCTAAACAGACACACTTGCCTCTCTTCCCCAGCTATAGTCACTCCCACCCCTGAGCAGAACACGACAACAACAACCACCACCACCACCACCCTGACCCTGCGCTCCACCACCACTACCCCCTCTAGTGGCCACACTATGACTTCCACCTCCAACACCACCACCACAGCCTCCAGCACCACACCAGGTCTCCTTGCCAACACCACGGCCGCCATCTCCGAGGTCTCCTGGACCCAGTTCAATGTCATCGTCCTCGCGGTGATCATCGTGGCAGTGGTGGTGCTGATGGGTGTGGCGGGCGGTGTCTATACCTACCGCGAGTACCGCAACCGCAAGCTGAACGCTCCGTTCTGGACCATCGAACTTAAAGAGGATAACATCAGCATCAGCAGCTACCACGACAGCCTGCCTAACATGGGGGACGTGTCGGGCCTGCTGGAGGAAGAGGCCAGCATGGAGGTGGCGCCCAACGGCCAGCTGGCGCTTAGCAGTCCCATCAACATGTACAAGGCGTGATGATGGGCCATGGGCGGGGATGCTTCTTCTTCTTTGGTGTTTTAACGGCGGTGTGCAAGCTAATGTTTATTGGTGTTACCGCAGCCATCTGGACTAGTGTGGTAAAGACTCATCCTCCGGGAAACTGTATTCTGTCCCATCTCTACCACACCCACCAACCCCACCCGTGGTGGTCACACCCACCATGGAACTCTGACTGGGAGAGGCAGAGAGGGGGGAGGAAGGTCTCTGACTGGGAGAGGCAAAGATGGGGGGGAGGTTTATCATCCAGTCCTCAGGATTTTAATAATAAATTATCTGCTTGTTGCGGTTACTAAAATGAGGAGGAGCTGGAAGGATGGACTAACTACAGAATCAGAAATCGAGTGACTTCTGAGTCACCCAGACTGGGAGAAAACAACCTGAGTTTGAATGGTTCAGAAGGGCCTGGGAGTTTGAATGGTTCAGAAGGGCCTGGGAGTTTGAATGGTTCAGAAGGGCCTGGGAGTTTGAATGGTTCAGAAGGGCCTGGGAGTTTGAATGGTTCAGAAGGGCCTGGGAGTCTTTGTGCCCTTCATGATTCAACCTTTGAGCCACAGGGAACCACATTGACCTAGGAAGAGAGTGAAGGTGAGCATGTGGAGGTCCGTGAAGGCTGAGTGTCCAGCCAGGCCTATGAAACCAGTTAACTGAAGCCCACTCTGAAACGCTGCATCACACAATCAAAAACATACTGTATATTGACAGTATGTGCACCTCTTCAAATACACATCCTCAAACACTATGTTTGCACATAGAGTACTGCACACACATGCACAAGCACTAAATAAAACACACACACATGCAGACCTTGTACCATAATAAAACACATACACACAAAATAAAGAGAGCGTGTATTGTCCTGGTTGGTTTCAATGGAGGATAACTTGCTTCAAAATTGTTTATTTACATTGTATAATGAGAGAGAAAATGGACAAAGTTTTGCAGCGATTATGATTCATACAACACTGCTGTGGGGCCATTTTGGTATGTTTTGACACTAAAATGAAACGATTGCAGGGTTCTGGTACACTGTTAAGTCTAGGGCATCTATTTCACTTGGAGAAAACAAGAGGCTCCATTTTAAACAAGTGTTTTTGTTTGTGTTATTTGATAATTTATTGCTTTCTGTTTTCCTCAATAAGCTTTCTGCTAATGTGTTGCACAGCCAGATTTTAGCCATGCAGATGCCAGAAGGCCCATTACAGAAAATGTATTGGTTTACAGCTGAAACTAAAGTTAAGGCAGGAGAAGTCATTTTCATGGTTTCTTATTTTATTCATAATAATAATAATAATGAACTGGATTTGTGTAGCAAGTGCTCAAATGGTTTTACTATTATCCACTACTTCCACCTGGATGATGACGCTCGAGTTCAGTAGGCATGAAACAGAAGAAAAAGACTGAAACGTGGAGACACTACCTAGACTTGTTTTCGTTTTCTGTTTCAAAATATTTTACCACCCGTGTTACCTACTGAACATGACCCAGCTGTCACATTAGACAGATGAGGAAGTGCACCATACTAATTAAGAATCAGGGGGGATTATGTGGGCATGATTGTCTGAGGGCCTGACTGGGAATTTAGTCAGGACAGCGGGGTTTAACAACACCCGTACTCTTGCTACTTTTTTGGAGCATAGCTAGTAATCCTTATGGAAAAGGATGAAACCATTTAGCGGTGAATTCAAAAGCATGTGAAAATAGGGAGGGCAGAGCTCTTTCCCAATAATTTTGAATGCAACGCAAACTGGTTTGAATTATGAGATTTGGGAGAACTATTGTCACCATACCAGGTTTCTTTGAAATTGTAATTACCTAACAATTCCCATGTGCACCGAGTGTACAAAACATTAGGAACACCTTCCTAATATTGAGTTGAACCCTCTTTAGCTCAGAACAGCCTCATTTATTCAGTGCATGGACTCTACAAGGTGTCCAAAGCGTTCCACAGGGATGCTGTTCCATGTTGACTCCAATGCTTTCCACAGTTATGTCAAGTTGGCTGGTAGTGGATCTCTGCTCTGAATAGCTCGTTCCATCTCATCCCACAGATGCTCAATTGGATTTAGATCTGGTGACTGGACAGGCCACTGTTGTTTGTGGAACCATTCCTGGACAATCCTAGCCTTGTAGCATGGGTCATTTTCCTGCTGAAAAAATCCATTCGCAGATGGATACACTGCTGCCATGAAGGGATGCACTCAGTGTATATCAAATGTCTAGTTTCAGTTATCAATAATGGTTCTTACCTTCCTTCAAGCTGCTCAACGGATCTGAAGCTCTGAACCCCCCCATTTCCCTGCAATACATTTCTCCCCATCTTTCCACCTAGAGATCATGTGCTCTTACTCCCTCAGGTACTGTCCTGCTCATTGTATATATGAACATGATGTACAGATTTGTTGTAAATAAGAAGCTACTATTGTAGATAGGAGGGTGAATTCTTTTCAGGATTGGGAAATTCTGGGCCTCTTCTCTGGGTTGTTTTGACATCCAGGCATATTAGGGGTATTCTCAACTCTGATCTCTTCCCATTGAAACGACATACCAACCATAATTCTTCCATAGAAGCATAGGTGCTGAGATTTACCAGATGCCTTTTCTGTCCGATACACCTTGTAAATACCACAGCTAATGTAACCTACCAAAATTAAACTCTGTTTTTGTTTAATTTTTGTGTCAGTGTTGTTAATTTATTATATAAATGGTTCAATATGCAGAAATTGCTCCGGCATTTCCTGTTTGATAAAATTCGAATAGTTTGCCAAATTTCAGTTTATGACAAAACAAGCAGTCATTGTGTACCATCTAAAGCGCTGTGAAATTGTATTTTCAGTTGTTTGAAGCTGGTGTACAAAACCTAAAGTAAAAGACGCAAAAACTAAACTTAAGAACCGGAAGCATAGAAATAGCACACATACTTTAGAACAGATCTACCACTTCTCACTTAATATGGAGTTGGTCCCCCCTTTGCTACTATAACAGCCTCCACTCGTCTGGGAAGGCTTTCCACTAGAACTTGAAACATTGCTGCAGGGACTTGCTTCCATTCAGCCACGAACATTAGTGAGGCCGGGCACTGATGTTGGGCGATTAGGCCTGGCTCGCAGTCGGCGTTCCCATTCATCCCAAAAGTGTTTGATCGGGTTGAGGTCAGGGCTTTGTGCAGGCCAGTCAAGTTCTTCCACACAAACCATTTTTGTATGGACCTCACTTTGTGCATGGGGGCATTGTCATTCTGAAACAGGAAAGGGCCTTCCCCAAACAGAATCGTCTAGAATGTCATTGTATGCTGTAGCGTTAAGATTTCCCTTCACTGGAACTAAGGGGCCCAAACCATTATTCCTCCTGCACCAAACTTTACAGTTGGCACTATGCATTCGGGCATGTAGCGTTCTCCTGTCATCCGCCATACCCAGATTTCGTCCTTTGGACTGCCAGATGGTAAAGCGTGATTCATCACTCCAGAAAACGCGTTTACACTATTCCAGAGTCCAATGGCGGCAAGCTTTAAACCACTCCAGCCTACGCTTGGCATTGCGCATGGTGATCTTAAGCTTGTGTGTGGCTGCTCGGCCATGGAAACCCATTTCATGAAGCTCCTGACAAAGTTATTGTGCTGACGTTGCTTCCAAAGGCAGTTTGGAACTCGGTAGTGGGTGTTTCAACCGAGGACAGACACAATTTTACACTATGCGCTTCAGCACTCAGCGGTCCCGTTCTGTGAGCTTGTGTGGCCTACCACTTTGCGGCTGAGCCGTTGTTGCTCCTAGACGTATCCAATTCACAATAACAGCACTTATAGTTAATCGGGGCAGCTCTAGCTGGGGAGAAATTTGATGAATTGACTTGTTGGAAAGGTGGCATCATATGACGGTGCCACGTTGAAAGTCACTGAGCTCTTCAGTAAGGCCATTCTACTGCCAGTGTTTGTCTATGGAGATTGCATGGCTATGTGCTCGATTTTTTTACACCTGTCAGCAACAGGTGTGGCTGAAATAGCCGAATCCACTAATTTGAAGGGGTTTCCACATACCTTTGTATATATAGTGTACACGGTATGTCAGGGATCATCAACTAGATTCAGCCACGGAACAATTTTGTTCTGGAGCGGATGGTCGGGGGGGCCAGAACATAATTACAAATCATTTGTAGACTGAAAATTGACCACAAGAAGACCATCAGATATGTTTGACTAAAACATAATCATTTCAAACCTTGCTTACATTTGTATACAATCACGTGTCTCTGTTATGTGTGAGAATACTTGGACAGATTTCTTAAATTAAAATCCCTTTGAGCTGATTTCCTGGTGTTTTTAGTCTTATGTTAACACTGAAAATTCCACACAACTTTTTTTGCTCAGAAGACCTGGGGGAATTAATGTAATTTATTAAAAAATATTTGATCAACCAAATAAAAATCAACATACTGTATCTGTTTGTGCGCATCACTTGCATGTGTGCGAGATGAGTGAGCCGTTGCTCAAGGAGAGAGAGACAGTCGGACATTGCAGTAGCATGTCATTTAGCCTAGAAAATATGATAGAACAGACTAAACCGCACGCGCAGATTGATTTTGTCCCCCCGCACCCGATGCGATCAGGACACGCAGGTTGAAATATCAAAATGAACTCTGAACTAATTGTATTAATTTGGGGACAGATCGATATGCAAACATTTATGGCCATTTAGCTAGCTAGCTTGATGTTCCTAGCTAATTTGTCCTGGGATATAAACATTGAGTTGTTATTTTACCAGAAATGTACAAGGTCCTCTAATCTGAAAATTAATCCACAGATAAAATGGTAAACCGAGTTAGTTTCTAGTAATCTCTCCTACTTCAGGCTTCTTCGTCTTTGGAATTTATATGGTGGTTGGCAACCAACTTTAAGCTGCATTACCACTACCAACTGGACTGGAGTCTGGACCTCAGTTCATCTTTCAATCACCCACGTGGGTATATGCTCCTAAAAACCAATGAAGAGATGGGAGAGGCGGGACTTGCAGTGTGTTAAGCATCACAAATAGAATAAAGTTATATTTTAGCGCCTGGCTATGCAGACGTGCGCGAGCACTGTAGGTGCAATGATTGAATAACATGTATGTGTACATTTATTTGACGCGAGCGATGAGGTCAGCATGTAATAACTTGGTAGCCAATTCAAAACATACTGTATCTTGTACACTGTAGTTAACTGTTACGCTATTATTAGTGTGTATTCATGTTTTCATCATGTCCCCCAAAAAACTTTCCACCGACACGCACGAATAAGGCCATAAAGTTTAACTTATTCTGGCAATTCATTTAAACAGTTATTTTTTATGAAACCGAAAATGAACTTTGCCCATAGTATTAATAGTGATTTGGGTCAATCGTGGTGAATTGAATCATGTGAATCAAAATACCAATAAGGTGTGGATGCAAAGCAATGCACAACTCTAGATTTCTTACATACTCATATTATTATTATTGTGGGCTTGTAAAACAAGACCCCCACTTAAATCTTCTAAGTACTTATTATTATTATTATTTAGCATTCAACTCCTCTTAGACCGTTTAAGCTAGAAACGACATTCAAACGTTAAAACGTGTAGACTGGTCTGCATTGAATTGCTTGTACTTTTTATATCTTATATACAGTGCATCTGAAAAGTTCAGACCCCTTGACTTTTTTCACATTTTTGTTACAGCCTTATTCTAAAACGTATTCTAAATAATGTGAATATCAGTCTATACACAAAACTCCATAATGGCAAAGCAAACAGGTTTTTAGAAATTTTTGCAAATGTATTAAAAATAAGCAGAAATGTCACATTAACATAAGGATTCAGACCCTTTACTCAGTACTTTGTTGAAACATTTTTGGCAGCGATTACAGCAGAGTCTTCTTGGGTATGGCGCTACAAGCTTGGTTCACCTATATTTGGGGAGTTTCTCCCATTCTTCTCTGCAGATCCTCTCCAGCTCTGTCAGGTTGGATGGGGAGTGTCGCTGCCCTGCCACTGAAAAACATCCCCACAGCATGATGCTGCCACCACCATGCTTCACTATAGGGATGGTGCCAGGTTTCCTCCAGATGTGATGCTTGGCATTCAGGCCAACGAGTTCAATCTTAGTTTAATCAGGCCAGAGAATCTTGTTTCTCATGGTCTGAGAGTCTTTAGATTCCTTTTGGCAAACTCCAAGCGGGCTGTCATGTGCCTTTTACTGAGGAGTGGCTTCGTCTGGCCACTCTACTATAAAGGCCTGATTGGTGGAGTGCTGCAGAGATGGTTGTCCTTCTGCAAGGTTCTCCCATCTCCACAGAAGAACTCTGGAGTTCTGTCAGTTACCATCGGGTTCTTGGTTACCTCCATGACCAAGGCCCTTCTCCCGCCAATTGCTCAGTTTGGGCGGGCGGCCAGCTCTAGGAAGAGTCTTGGTGGTTCCTAACTTCTTCCATTTAGGAATGATGGAGGCCAATGTGTTTTGGGGGACCTTCAATGCTTCCCCAGATCTGTGCCTCGACACATTCCTGTCTCAGAGCCCGACGGACAATTCCTTCGACCTCATGGCTTGATTTTTGCTCTGACATGCGCTGTCAACTGTGGGACCTGATATAGACAGGTGTGTGCCTTTCCAAATCCTGTCCAATTAATTGAATTTACCACAGGTGGACTCCAAGTTGTCGAAACATCTCAAGGAGGATCAATGGAAACAGGATGCACCTGAGCTCAATTTGGAGTCTCATAGCAAAGGGTCTGAATAGTTATGTAAATAACTTTATTTTTGTTCTGTTTTTAAATGCAAAAATGTCAACCTGTTTGCTTTGTCATTATGGGGTATTGCGTGTAGATTGAGAATGTGTATTTATTTAATCATTTTTAGAATAAGCCTGTAACGTTACAAAATGTAGAAAAAGTCAACAGGGCTAAATATTTTCCGAAGGCACTGTATACAAACCCTAGACAAGTATTTCGCTACACTCGCAATAACATCTGCTAGCCATGTGACCAATACAATTGTATTTGATTTGAGATGACTGGTGGTGGCGCTGTTTTGAAGCCACTGCGCCAGCATTTTTGTACTCCACCACAATTTTTTTTAAAGCTATAGAAATGCATTTATTTATGTCTACATTTGCTTTTGCCAAGTATACACGATTACATGTATTAAAGTTTTGTTTTTTTGTCGTGGGGAAACTAACATTAGTACTTCCAAAAAAATATATTTTAAGGAACATTTTAATTTTTTACATTTTAATGTTTTTTTTTTCACATTTTAAAATAAAAAATAAATTAAGGCTTCTAATGGTATATAGAAATCTGGTATATTCCATTAGAAGCCTTAATTTATTTCTTATTATAAAATGTGGAAAAAAAAACATAAAAATTAAAATGTTCCTTAAAATATCATTTTTGGGAAGTACTAATGTTAGTTTCCCCACGACAAAAAAACAAAACTTTAAAACATGTAATCGTGTATACTTGGCAAAAACAAATGTAGACATAAATAAATGCATTTCTATAGCTTTAAAAAAAAATTGTGGTGGAGTACAAAAATGCTGGCGCAGTTTCGCTCTTTGGGGCGGCAGGTAGGTTAGTGCGTTGGGCCAGGAACCGAACAAGGCAGTTAACCCACTGTTCCTAGGCCGCCATTGTAAATAAAAATTGGTTCTTAACTGATTTGCCTAGTTAAATAAAATAAAAAATATATTTTTTGATCTGAGTTAGTTTGACATCCAGGCCAATTGGGGCATTGTGGGTATTCTCCATATTGCATTAGTCCGATTGGTTGAACTTTTCCCACTGAAACATACTAATAATTATTCCATAGTAGCAGATGTGCTGAGTTTTTCAGACCATTTTTCTGTTCAATAGGCTACGCCGTGTACAGCTAATGTAACCTACCAAAAGAAAAATATGTGTCCATACTGTTCATTTATTTTCTTAGTGTCTCACAGAATTCCTTTTCGAGGTTTGGGTGGTCACTTTGAAAATATGGATTTTGTGTTCACATTGTTGAAGTTGTAGCTTATTTCTGACACCCAGGGTTTTGAACAGTTTTTATTTTTAAAGTTTGCTGGTTATTTAGCAACGTCCAAAATCTTCTGGGTCGCATTTTTACAGCAATGCTAGTGGAAACTGAATCAGCTAGTGTGCATACAAAAGCATGGGGCAAATGAAGGAAAGCAGCTCTTTTATTTCAAAAGCACTGAAGACAAAAACAACTACCTCTGTCATGTACTGAGTAAGGAGACCAACTGACATTTACATTTGTATGCCATTTGGATTTGGGATGGTCAGTCAATGTTTTCACTTTCAATATTAACAATAGTCTGTTCATATTCTTGTCAACAATGAGCACTTTTATGTATACTGTGAGGTTAACAGTTTATATTATTTACAGTATAGTGTCCTTAAATGCTGTGAGAATTGGTTTGATACCAAGGCAATTTGACAAACCCTGTCTAATCATATGATACTGAATTTAATTGAAAAATTTGTCAACAGCGATAAACTAAAATTCATACTGATTGAGCCTACATGACTTGCAGCTTGTTTCTAATCACACAGCATGCCACATACTGTACATTGGGTCACTCCAGATGCATCATGGTGAAAAATACTGAATGAAATCTGCAATTTGCGGATATCAACATACAAGGCCAATCAAAAGACCTTCAATTTGCCAACAGGTTTATCTATGTACAGGTAAGATGACTTTTTATACAGCTAATTTAAACACTTCTCTCACCATTCCCTCGACTACAGCAGTTGCAACTTCTCTCAAACTCTTAAAAACACCTATTCAATTGATATTTGTGAGAGAACAGTTTGTGCACAGTATAAAACAAATCAAAGGAAAATCTATTTCACTGAAGCAGTAGCGATGGAATGACAAGCAAATTGTGCCCCAGTCATTACCATATAGTGATGAACAACACCCATTATAGAGGGAGGGATTTCCTTTGTTGTGAAATGTTCATTGTCGGTACATTGTCTGGTTCAATGGAGTGATAAGTAAAAAGGGTCACAAAATGCTTTTCTACCACCGAGGATGTTTTACATATCAGGGTACTGACTTAAAATAACCAACCTGACGATTATGGCGACAGTGCATATAGTCACCTTAGTATTTACACACAAACATAATGCGTCTAACATGCATTTCAAGTCATTTGCAAAGACATCTATTTGAACACTTATTTTGCATCGTACTTGTTGACCCAGCGTTAAAGATTTCAATCAAGTTTCAAATGATCCACAATCCGTGTCGTTCCACCCTTTTCCATCTCATAAATGTATATTGTATGTCGCATGACCGCACAACGGTTCAGTTATGATGGGAATTTGAGAGAATACACTGATTATAGTGTCCGCAATTCGGTAGTGTAAGCCTCTCGGACTGCTCATAGACAAGCAACTGCTCAGCATTTAATTTCTATGCATCTCTATGTAATAGTTGGCTCAAACTCATACAGCATCTGTAATTGGGCCCTGTTCGCTTCGCAGTTTTTAGTTGGTGTTGAAATCAAAAACGTACTTCAACAATTAAAGCTTTGTGCGGCAGGAACACAGAATCAATATTAATTCATGCTGATGTCGAACATGAGCTGCTGTTATTTAAATCCAATTAAATAAATAAGGTTGACTTTCCCAAGCGTTCTAAAAGACAGTCAGCGTGTCATTAGCAGTTTCTTGTCGTTGGCTGCAGCATATTAAACTGATGCTCTGTATCACAGAACATAAATATATAAAGATGGTAACTGCTTAGATCCATGGTCCGTAGACTAGTAGCCTGTGTTCAGTCCCATGTTGTTCAATGTTCATTAGGCTTTGCAACGGAATTTTTAAAAAGATGTTTCGCAACAAAATGAAAATTTCTTATTGGACAAAGTCCAGGTAGTCCCACCCTGTTTGTCTACTTTTCCTGTTTGGTGCCTAATGAACCCTGGCCCTTCTTCCTCCCACAGAAAAGTACCTAACTTCCTTCTGTCTCTCAGAGAAATGTCTTGTAAGCACATCGACGGCACTAGCTTCTGCGAAGGCAAACGAGTTTGTGGTTGTTGAATTGACTCTAATCCTGGAAACCATGATGATGATGAATGATTGACAGCAGCGGCCCACCATTGTCAGCTTCACTAAAAGGCTGAGCAGGAGTCAGAGGACGAGACAGGTAGCAGACTCCATCACTCACTTAGCAGGGTAACACCACGTTAACAGGCCATCACGGACAACTGTCGTGGGAAGAAAAGAGATACATGTATAGGAGGAGAAACTGTCAAATGTTCATGTAAATCATCATTTGAGAGGATGCGGTACTCACTGTGGGGAGTGTACTCACTGTGGGGAGTGTACTCACTGTGGGGAGTGTACTCACTGTGGGGAGTGTACTCACTGTGGGGAGTGTACTCACTGTGGGGAGTGTACTCACTGTGGGGAGTGTACTCACTGTGGGGAGTGTACTCACTGTGGGGAGTGTACTCACTGTGGGGAGTGTACTCACTGTGGGGAGTGTACTCACTGTGGGGAGTGTACTCACTGTGGGGAGTGTACTCACTGTGGGGAGTGTACTCACTGTGGGGAGTGTACTCACTGTGGGGAGTGTACTCACTGTGGGGAGTGTACTCACTGTGGGGAGTGTACTCACTGTGGGGAGTGTACTCACTGTGGGGAGTGTACTCACTGTGGGGAGTGTACTCACTGTGGGGAGTGTACTCACTGCTAAACCAGCCCGTCGTACAGCGATAGAGCCTGGACGATGGACGGGTCTGCTTTGGAGCCCTCCTGGAATTCCTTCAGGGTCAACAATCCGTCTGCGTTCTGAAAAACGACAAATCCTCACATTTGAATAATACTTTTATTACATATTACCACATGGATAATGGCTGGACTGCTGTTCAATATTTAAACCAGTAGAGGGCACTCTTCGTCAGTCTCAGCATAGTGTATAACAGCCTATTTAATGCACCCTTATACAACCCAATCAGTCAGCGTTGGTCTGGCCCAGTTCCGAATGCCTCTTGAGAGAGTATCTAACTCTCCATTGGGTTTGATAAGGAGTCTCTCTGACAAAAAGCCTCGGGGCTTGGGCTAGCTAGTGTCTCCTTGAGGGGGGCATCAGAGTTTTCTGACTGAAAACAGGCCTTCTATGTGAGCAGTGCCAGCCGCACAGGGCACATGTATCCTACTGAGGAGGCTAGGAAGATACATTGGAGCCACTGGCCTATCTTTCACATGCATTAGACAGGTGTGTGTGATTGGTTTACTCTACCTTGTCCATCATGGCAAAGATTCGGTCCACTCTTTTCTCTGGTGTGTTTTCTTCCTCAGGCAATTCCACCGTGTTCCCCTTTTTGTGACCAAATGTTACATTTTATTTGATTTAACATATGCATGGTAACACAGACAACAGGCAACCCCCCACCCACACACACACTCACAGGCCCTCGTTTACAGAAAATATCACAAATCGCAGGTCATAACAATTCTATTTTTTTAACAACAGAAGTTAATAACTCTACATTTGCCTCTTTAGCACCATGCATGCAGGACACAGAAAGATCCAGTTTGCAATGTTCATAAATGAAAGCACACATTGACATAATGGCAGAGAGTAAAGTTCCTGCCAACGTAAAGCAATCATTTTTTGCGCTGCTGTAATTCTGGCAAGACATATTCGCTTTTCACAAACAGTAAGAGCCACGGAAGAACCGTGATTGACAGTAGTGGTGTTGGTGAAAAGGGAATATTCTTTTGCAACAATGGTGGATAAAGACATCAAAACCTGATTTGAAAATGAGGAGACCTCTGGACATTCATGAAACCATATGCAAAAAAGTGCCTTGGGAACCATGGGGGAAAGAGCAAACAATTTGGTACAGGAAATATTTGACGTGGTGTGGTGTATAGTCGATGTATGAAATAAAAATCGGTCATCTGATGATTGTGATTTCTTGATGATAATGAGATGTTGGAACAGACCGAGCAGCGGTTGATGGCAGTCTAGTAAGGATAGAGCCCTACACCATTGTGTGTTAAGGGATAGAGGTTTATTTGCAGCTGTCAGAAAGTATGTATATAATTTATAGACTAAGGCTGGGATTCAATCCGATCAGAGGAAGAGCTGTGTTATAGCACGCTTGACATTTTAAAGGTAGTCCTAATTTCCAATTGAGCCGAGGTATGCAGCATTTACCTGAATAAAGTCTCCGCAAATCCGGGAACATTGCCTTTAAAAGGTGCATAATTGACAAAGTGAGATCGAACTGAATCCAATGAGCAGTTGATCAAGCATAGTTTTTTGTTACAGGATTCGTAGTTAGCTCTGTTCCCCATGGTGCACCATAAGCCCGGAGCGCTGCCCATAGCTGCAAATAAACAAAAAGAGGTCCCTGGTAAATTATGTTGACGTTGTACCCACCGTGGTCCCCTGTACGCGCGGCTGCGCGCAAACAAACAAACACACACACACATAAATGCCTGTTACCTGCATGAAATTACGGAATATTTCTTTAAATGCTAAACACTACACGGGACAAGGTATCATCTAAACTGTCTCAAAATGGCTCACTTAAGAACAACAACCAGATGTTCCCATTGAAATGTTGAAATACTGATTATGATGCTCCGTACCCATCAACTAAATTACGAGAATAGATCAAAGCTGAATATTTGATGTTGAGACAACCGAGGAAGAACTTACCACCATCTGGTAAATGGCGTCCACAATATTCAGCATCTCGTCCCGAGTTATGTAACCGTCGTTATCCAGGTCGTAAAGTTTGAAGGCCCCTGCAAAAGCCATAAACAGCACATGGAGGAAACTTTTTTTTTAACCCCGTTTTTCTCCCCAATTTCGTGGTATCCAATTGGTAGTTACAGTCTTGTTTGATCGCTGCAACTCCCGTACAGACTCGGCAAAGGTCGAGAGCCGTGCATCCCCCAAAACACAACCCAGCCAAGCCGCACTGCCTCTTGACACAATTTCCACTTAACCCGGAAGCACCAATGTGTCAGAGGAAACACATTGCACCTGGCGACCGTGTACTGCACACGGCCCACCACAGGAGTCACTAGTGCGCGATGGGACGAGGACATCCCTGCCGGCCAAACCCTCCCCTAACCCGGACGACACTGGGCCAATTGTGCGCCACCCCATGGGTCTCCTGGTCGCGGCTGGCTGCGACAGAGCCTGGACTCAAACCCAGAATCTAGTGGCACAGCGATGCAGTGTCTTAGACCACTGCGCCACTCGGGAGGCCCAGAGGAAACTTGTTATATATTCCTTAGGACAGCTAATATATACAGTAAGGTGACACCTAATTTCACTACGATTGAAATGCATTCTAATACCTCTTTACCTGTTAGCCAATTACTGCATCAACAACTGTCAGCAGTTGATCAACTCCTGCTATTGACCTGAGGCGTGCAGGGGTGTGGGTGTGTGTGACAGTATCAGCATGTGTGAAACAGGGTGTGTGTCAGTATATCTCGACACTGCATACATAGCGTTTATTCCTGTTATCCCTGCCGTTCATCTACAACGACAGCTGTGACCACATACAGGCGTCTGGGAAGATTAGAGATCACCTTGTTGATGCAGGAGCCAACATGACTGGGTCAAAGGTCAGTGTGAGGAAATGGTAATGCAAAGCAGTGAGAGAATGGGATAGGGAGAGAGAAAGAGTGTGAATTGGTGTGTTATTTTTAATGCTGTGGCTGACTGGGTTTGAACCTGGGTCGACTGCGCGCCTCAAGACTGTGCTAGCCTGCTGAGCTAAAGTTTAGGCCCTAGGATATTTTCTCCAGGCTTACATCTGAGCTTCTCGTCCAGGGTCCCTCTGGAGGTGACCGACAGGGCCTGGATGAACTCGGCAAACTCAATACGTCCATCCTGCAGAGAAACAGAAGGAAAGAGGGAGATAAAGAGTTAGTACAAGAAAAGTGGAGGGAAGGAGAGAGATCGTGGAGGGAAGAAGTAGGGGAGCTCAGGGTGCACCCCCCTCCAAATAAAACACAATGAAATTGTTCAAAAAGTAGTATACTGGGTCTTTAATAGTCCTGTTTTAGTGGACCGATATAGCCCCCCGACTATGGTAAAGCATGTTTGAAAGAGGGAAGAAGGATATAGAGAGAAGATCATGAAAGTGATAGACGCATAACCAAAGAAACAGTCACAGCCAGACAGTAGAAAATAATCGACCAGACACAGAAACAGGCTATTTTCTCCACAGAAGAGTGAGAGAGACCAACCATTCAATCTAATCTCACAATCTCTAGGAAAGAACTAAAGTCTGGCTTCTCAATGGAAATGACTGCAGACTGAGAGGACACTTAAAGCAAGCAAAAAAAATGAAGCCATTTAGCAAACGCTTTTATCCAAAGAGACTTAGTCTTGCGTGCATACAGCATTTACTTTGGGTGGTCCCAGGAATCAAACCCATAGTGCAATCGGCATGCTCAACCAACTGCGCTACAGAGGACCAGTACATTAGCCATGACATAAACATTTCAGTTATGCAATGGAACCCAATCCAAGCATTTTATAAGGGATGTTAAGTGATGTCCTTTCATACACTAAGCCAGTAAGGTTGTTAATTGGTTTACTGTTGTCCTAGTTTCTAAGAAAATAAAGTGAACATAAATGCGTTCCGCAGGCAGCCTGTTACCTTGTTCTCGTCAAACACATTGAAAACGAAGCTGGCGAACTTGGTGGGGTCACCGAAGGGGAAGAATTGCTTGTAGATCTTCTGGAAGCCAGCTGAATCCAACTGACCACTAGGACAGTCCTTAATAAAACCCTTGTACCTGGGGGTGGATGGAGGGAGGAATGAGGAAAGGAAGAAGAGGGGTGGAGAGAAAAGAGAGAGGTGGTGAGCGGTGAATCGATGAATGGAACAATTACTGCATTCAGTGTGACTGATGAAACTCATTCCTAAAGTAAGGATCCCTGAGGCCTGCTAGAAAGATTGGATAAAGAACGTCCTGCTATCAAGTAGCACAATGATAAGAGTGTTGTCTGCATGAAAGGAGGCATAATAAACAAATCAAATATCCCAAACATATTTGATATTTTGAATTTTTCTGACATTCACTATGAAGAAATAGCATCTAAAAGAAAATGATTAAAGAAATAATGTATATAATAATAATTACAAATACTAAGCTATATTATATGCTTAAAAAGTTGGGAAATTATATTATTTTATACTAATACAATTGCTCAGAGAAAGAGATTTTGTTTAACAAGTATAAAAACAATTCTCAAAAAGATAGGGGTCAAAATGATTAGCACCCCTTTTATTGTTATTTATTTTTTTACACCCTTTTTCTCCCCAATTACGATCTTACCTCATTGCTGCAACTCCCCAACGGGCTCGGGAGAGGCAGAGGTCAAGTCATGCGTTCTCCAAAACATGACCGGCCAAACTGCCCTTCTTAACACCCGCCCACTTAACCTGGAAGCCAGCTGCACCAATGTGTCGGAGGAAACACTGTTCAACTGACAACAAGTCAGCCTGCAGGCCCCCGGCCCGCCACAAGGAGTCGCTAGAGCAAGTAAAGCCAAACCCTCCCCTAACCCAGACAACGCTGGGCCAATTGTGCGCCCCCCTATGGGACTCCCGGCCACGGCCGGTTGTGACCCAGCCTGGGATCGAACCCCGGTCTGTAGTGAAGCCTCAAGCACTGCGTTGCAGTGCCTTAGACTGCTTCGTCCCTCGGTAGGCCCGCACCCCTTTTTTCAATACTCTAGCACAGGATTGAGAACCACTGCTCTAGCATGATACTGAGCCTTTTTCTAAAATGTTTTATGAGATTGGAGGGATCACATTGGGAGGGATCTTAGACCATTCCTCCATCCAGAATATTTTCAGATCCTTCATCGTTTGTTTGTTCTTATGGACTGTCCTCTTCAATTCAAACCACAGGTTTTCAATGGGGTTAAAGTCCAGAGACTGATATGGCCATTGCAAAATGCTGATTTTATGGTCAATTAACAATTTCTTTGTGGATTTTGATTGGTGCTTGGGGTTATTATCTTGCTGGTAGTTTCAGCATCCTCGCAAAGGCAACCAGGTTTTGGGCTAAAATGTCCTTGGTAAAGTCCATTGTGCCCCAGAACGGATGCAAAATAGCCCCATTACATAAAATATTTTTTTATATTTATATTTTAGTTTTACCCCCCTTTTTCGTGGTATCCAATTGTTAGTAGTCTCATCGCTACAACTCCCGTACAGGCTCGGGAGAGACGAAGGTCGAAAGCCATGCGTCCTCCGAAACACAACCCAACCAAGCCGCAATGCTTCTTAACACAGCGCGCATCCAACCCGGAAGCCAGCCGCACCAATGTGTCGGAGGAAACACCGTGCACCTGCACCTGGCGACCTGGTTAGTGCAGTGCACTGCACCCGGCCCGCCACAGGAGTTGCTAGTGCACGATGAGACAATGATATCCCTACCGGCCAAACCAGGACGACGCTAGGCCAATTGTGCGTCGCCCCATGGACCTCCCGGTCGCGGCCGGCTGCGACAGAGCCTGGGCTCGAACCCAGGGTCTCTGGTGGCACAGCTAGCACTGCGATGCAGTGCCTTAGACCACTGCGCCACCCGGGAGGACCACCCACCACCCTATTTTAACTGTAGGTATGAGTTACTTTTCTGCATAAGCTTCTATTCTTCAACGCCAAACCCATCACTGGTGTGCTTGGCCAAAGAGCTCTATGTTCATGTCACCTTTGCACTGGTTCTAAGCCAAGTGCCAATGCCGTTGATCAAACTCCCGGCGCTCTTACCTTACTGCTACTCAAACAAAACTACTCCTAGCCTTGAGAAAGACCAGTCTTTCATCCAAAACCACACTGTTCAGGTCTTTTACTTTCCCACACTGTATCTGAGCGAGGAAGAGATGAGGGACTGACACTGCTCCCACACAAGGGTGTAAGCAGTAGGCTCACTAGTGGATGACAGCGACAGCCCCTGTTTTATTACCGTTTGATGTGTTGTTTGCCTACTCGGCAGACAGAACGATCCCCTGGCATTGTGATTTGTAATCTCTCGCTCGGCTCTATTCATGTCAGCTAGCTAGCACTGTAAACGCTTTGGGTGAGAGTCTTCTTCCAGCACTGACTTCACAGCACGGGGTGATGCAAAATCACTTCAAAGACAAGCGAGGCAAAATAGGGATCGGCAGGGTATTGTGGTTGGTGGCGGGCAGAGAAGTTTGTGTGTGGGTGTGTTGTCTCTTTCCAATGGCTTCCTCTCACAGTATGATCTGTGAGCTGAGATAGAAGCTCTCGTAGGCCTTTTTGCAGCTATAGACAGAGACAAACACATTTAAGTCTAGCCCAACTCACAAAGATATGAATGGGTACTGGGGACAGGGGCATGGTACTGGGTACAGGGGCATGCCTGGGGACAGGGGCGGGACTGGGGCATGACTGGGGACTGGGGCATGACTGGGACTGGGGCATGACTGGGACTGGGGCATGACTGGGGACTGGGGGGGCATGGGACTGGGACTGGGGCATGACTGGGGACTGGGGGGGCATGACTGGGGATGGGGCATGACTGGGGTATGACTGGGGACTGGGGGGGCATGACTGGGACTGGAGCATGACTGGGATTGGGGCATGACTGGGGACGGGGCATGACTGGGGACTGGGGCATAACTGGGACTGGGGCATGACTGGGACTGGGGCATGACTGGGATTGGGGCATGACTGGGGACGGGGCATGACTGGGGCATGACTGGGGACAGGGACATGACTGGGGATGGGGCATGACTGGGACTGGGGGGCATGACTGGGATTGGGGCATGACTGGGGACGGGGCATGACTGGGGCATGACTGGGGACAGGGTCATGACTGGGGATGGGGCATGACTGGGGCATGACTGGGACTGGGGCATGACTGGGATTGGGGCATGACTGGGGACTGGGGGGGCATGACAGGGGCATGACTGGGGACAGGGACATGACTGGGGACGGGGCATGACTGGGGCATGACTGGGGACAGGGACATGACTGGGGACTGGGGCATGACTGGGGACAGGGACATGACTGGGGACTGGGGCATGACTGGGGACAGGGACATGACTGGGGATGGGGCATGACTGGGGACTGGGGCATGACTGGGGACAGGGAAATGACTGGGGACAGGGGGACTGGGGACAGGGACATGACTGGGGACAGGGACATGACTGGGGATAGGGACATGACTGGGGACAGGGACATGACTGGGGCATGACTGGGGACAGGGACATGACTGGGGATGGGGCATGACTGGGACTGGGGCATGACTGGGATTGGGGCATGACTGGGGACAGGGTCATGACTGGGGATGGGGCATGACTGGGGGGGCATGACTGGGACTGACTGGGGCATGACTGGGATTGGGGCATGACTGGGGACAGGGACATGACTGGGGACAGGGGCATGACAGGGGCATGACTGGGGACAGGGACATGACTGGGGACGGGGCATGACTGGGGGGGCATGACTGGGGACAGGGACATGACTGGGGACTGGGGCATGACTGGGGACAGGGACATGACTGGGGACTGGGGCATGACTGGGGACAGGGACATGACTGGGGATGGGGCATGACTGGGGACTGGGGCATGACTGGGGACACATGACTGGGGACAGGGGAAATGACTGGGGACGGGGACAGGGACATGACTGGGGACAGGGACATGACTGGGGATAGGGACATGACTGGGGACAGGGACATGACTGGGGACAGGGGCATGACTGGGGCATGACTGGGGACAGGGACATGACTGGGGATGGGGCATGACTGGGGACAGGGGCATGACTGGGGACAGGGACATGACTGGGGATGGGGCATGACATGACTGACTGGGGGGGCATGACTGGGGACAGGGACATGACTGGGGATGGGGCATGACTGGGGGACTGGGGGGGCATGACTGGGGACAGGGACATGACTGGGGACAGGGACATGACTGGGGACAGGGACATGACTGGGGATGGGGCATGTGAGGGGTCATTTTCTCTCTCCTTCTCCTTCTGACTGCTCTTCCTTCTTTGAGTCTACATGTCATGTCGTTCAGTAACATGTCTCTCCGCGGTTTTCGATAAGTTTCTTATCAGAGTGGGAACTCGACCCAGTGTCAACAGCTCTAAATCTGTGGTGTGTACGGGGAGCCACAAGAGGGGGAGCCACAGAACTTGGCACAGAAAGGTTATGAGGTCAAAATAACCTAGCACTGGTCTGAAGTGATGCGTTGTGACAGAAACGTCCTTTGTTTTGATTGGCTATGTCAAACATAAATGTTTAGCTGCTTTTGCGACACCACATCTCTTATATTCTGCTCTTATGGCCCGTTTCTATAAACTTCACTCAATACTCGTTGATATTTTTACTTATTTAAGTTGTCCTACGGCCAATCGTGCATGTTTTATTTTTTTTTAAACAGTGAGTTCTGCCTAAATATAGTAATGAATTTGGCGACCGGCAAAACGGGTAACCAATCGGAAGCTGGCCGCAACATCAGAACACGGCACCACCTTCATAAACCCAGAGACTAGCCAGAGGTTATAATGACTATGAGGAGATAACAACAGGGTTGTATACGGCTACCAAGGCAGCAGCTTCTCAGGGTGTGGACCTCTGGCTACAGGCTGAGGGCCAGGCTGGTCTAGCGAGGTTATGTCTGCAGCTGCCACAACTAGTGGCGGTGCCAGCAAAGTCTCAGGCAGGAGAGCTGTGCCACTGGGCTCTGTTGTGGTACCTGGCCCACGTACATATGTGTGTGGCCTGACACCTCAGCCAACACACTGAGTCTGGGCACAGAGCCTGGCCAGCCCACCACCATTCCTCAGAGGATGGCCAATGATAGATTGTTTTCATCAAGCCCTTTTCACTAGGCTTCACAGTGTTCTTTCGAAACACGGCAGCCATTTTGTGCCCGAGCGCTCACCACACTTTATAGTGGAGGAGAAAGCAGTGATTTCGCAGGCAGGGGATAGTTATAGGGCATTGCTACTACATTACTGTGACAGGCCAGGTATGAAATGTAGAAAGGACACCCATTGTCTTGCGATGTCACAGGATCTTTACCAACCACCTCAATTTAACGTTTCATTCGAAGGACGGTGTCTGTCCAAATTCAACTCGAGGCATCAGCTACAATACTTTGAAAGCTGTAACGCCTTACAAAGAGCCTTCTATTTCAAGATGTGGTTATGAAAGCCTGGTGATGCATTGGGTGTCCATGGTAACGAGGGCTGAACAGGAAGGTTGCTGTAACATAAACACTGTAGGAGTTTGCTGAAGTTTTTAGCGTTCCACAAATATGGTTGATGCAAAATCAACAAAACAGAGAGTGCCACTGAGTTCTGGTGCCGACTATAATGCCAGCTGACTCACCACCTACAGCTGTTGTGCCCTTGAGCAAGGCACTTTACCCCTAACCTGCTCCAGGGGTGCATTGCAGCTTTGCAGTTGAACCGGAGGTTTTCACAGATGTATTGCATTGTTGTTGACTGACGGTACACAAGTATAATGGAGCATTTGCAATACGGGGTTGACTTAGTTGTTAGCTGAGACAATAAGAGGAACTTACCATTGTTGTACCTCTTTTTCTGTGACTGCAGACAGAAAACAGAGAAAAGGAGATTGTTAGAAGAAAAACAATTGACATAAAGACAACACACAAGACCGACAGGAGGTTTTCACTGATGGCTGCTTCATATGTTATTCAGTCGCTGAAATAACTTACATCTGCTGGGAGTGAAATGCTATGTGTAACCCTGCTCATCTTAATCATTTAAAGATAATATATAAACATAAAAAGCCAAAATAAAAGGTAGAGAATGTATGAATAATGAAACCCCCTATGGAGTGATTTTAGTGCCAACAGAAAGTCTATTTCTTAACACAAATTCAAAATGAAGAAATTCTGATTAGATTTCTGGTGCAACTAATATAACTCCATACATCTCTATACCATCCATACATACATACCATCCATACATCTCTATACCATCCTGGTTTACCATAGCTGTGTTTCCCCCCCTATAAGAACGAACATCAATACATCATGAATGTTAACACCATGTGCACTGTCAACAAGTGTATATTCTGTTATTATTCTGTTATTACTCCAGATATCAGCGTGCACCAATTGTATTTTTCAGGAGTCAACTGCATTTGTTAAAACATAGGTATTTTCTGACAAACTATTAGTTCCTGACAAATGGAGAAGCAACAGCACCACAAGTCCACTATTTGGATGGGCTTGCACGGGCCTCCATCACCATTCTGTTGACAGCACAGGCAGCTGTCACGCCCTGACCATAGAGAGCTTTTATTTTCTATGTTGGTTAGGTTGGGGTGTGATTTAAGGGTGGGTTATCTAGGTGAATTATATTTCTATGTTGGCCTAGTATGGTTCCCAATCAGAGGCAGCTGTTTATCGTTGTCTCTGATTGGGGATCATATTTAGGTAGCCATTTTCCCATTGTCCTTTGTGGGATCTTGTCTATGTATAGTTGCCTGTGAGCATTATATTAGCGTCACGTTTCGTTTGTTCGTTTTGTTCTTTTGTTCTTTAAAGTTTTCTATTCCAAAATAAAGGATGGAAACATACCACGCTGCATCTTGGTCCACTTCTTATAACAATCATGACAGAAGATCCCGCCACAAACGGACCAAACAGTGTGGCCAGGAGGAGAAGACATCCTGGACTTGGGAGGAGATAATGGCAGGAGACGAAAGCCTTCCATGGAAGCAGACACAGGAGGATCAACGGCGACTCTGAAGTTCATGACCACGACGGAAGCCCCAGAGGCAGCACCCCAATTTTTGGGGGGGGTGGGGCACACGGGTTGGTCGGCGGAGCCGAGGGGCTAGTCTGAGAGCAAAGAGGAATATTGGGATAGACTGAGCGAGGAGTATTGTGAGATAGTTGAGGGGAGTGATGAGGTAGAGTGGATGTTTTGGTGTCTGGAGCAAGACAGTCGCCATGAGGAGCGTGGGACCAGTTTTGCGGAGATACACAATGTGTCTTCAGTGCGCATCCACAGCCCGGTGCGTCCTGTGCCAGCGCCCCGCACTTGCCGGGCTAAAGTGAGCATCCAGCCAGGACGCGTTGTTCCAGCTCTACGCTCCAGACCTCCAGTGCGCCTCCACGGCCCAGTATATCCTGCGCCGGCCATACGTACTGTGTCTCCAGTGCGCCTCCACAGTCCAGTACGTCCTGTGCCTCCTCCCCGCACTCGCCATGAGGTGCGTGTCATGAGCCCGGTGCCACCTATACTGGTCCCACGCATCAGGCCTCAAGTGCATCTCCACAGTCCAGTACGTCCTGTGCCTCCTCCCCACACTCGCCATGAGGTGCGTGTCATCAGCCCGGTGCCACCTGTACCGGTCCCACACATCAGGCCTTCAGTGCGCCTCCACAGTCCAGCACTTCCGGGTCCGGAACCTCCTACGACGGTCCATGGTCCGGAACCTCCTACGACGGTCCACGGTCCGGAACCTCCTGAGACGGTCCACGGTCCGGAACCTCCTGAGACGGTCCACGGTCCGGAACCTCCTGAGACGGTCCACGGTCCGGAACCTCCTACGATGGTCCATGGTCCGGAACTTCCTGAGACGGTCCGCAGTCCGGAACCTCCTGAGACGGTCCGCGGTCCGGAACCTCCTGAGGCGGTCCGCGGTCCGGAACCTCCTGAGACGATCCGCGGTCCGGAACCTCCTGAGACGGTCCGCGGGTCGGAGCCTCCTGAGACGATCTGCGGTCCAGGGCCTCCAGCGGGGGTTCTCAGGCAGGAGCCTCCTGTGAGGGTTCCCGGTCCGGAGCCTCCGGCGACAATCTACGGTCTGGAGTCCCCGGCGAAGAACCACGGTCCGGAGTCCCCGGCGACAATCTACGGTCTGGAGTCCCCGGCGACGATCTACGGTCTGGAGTCCCCGGCGAAGAACCACGGTCCGGAGTCCCCGGCGACAATCTACGGTCCGGAGTCCCCGGCGACAATCTATAGTCCAGTTCCTCTGGCGACGATCCACAGTCCGGTTCTTCCGGCAACGAGCCACGGTCCGGTTCCTCCGATGACGTGTCCACGAGCGGAGTGGGTACTTCGCCCTGCACCGGAGCTGCCCCCGACGGTAGATGCCCACCCGGACCCACCCCTATTGAGTTTTCTATTCCAAAATAAAGGATGGAAACATACCACGCTGCATCTTGGTCCACTTCTTATAACGATTGTGACAGCAGCTTAGTGATGAAATCAACTTAATGGGCTGCCTCTGTTCTTCAGAAAGAGACAGATGTTTGCATAGCATCAGAGTGTTTAAAACTCAAGTGATATTGAGACCGCACTTGAGCTAATAGTGGATCAAGAACAGTGGAACTACAGTTCAAATGTGAAGATTTCTGACATGATTTCATAGAGATACGAAGTCTACCTTAAAATAACAGATCTCCATACTCCCTAATTTCCTTTACTCAGTCGTACGGGTGGAAGAAAAAAAACATCCAACTTCATTAAATAAAATCTACTACCTTGGGTCCGGGGGAAAAAAGCCTTGTGGGCTCTCGGAAGCAATTCATCTCCATGGAAACCAGAGAACATATGCATACCAGGGGGAACAAAGGGTAGAGCTGTAGTAGACAATAAGAAATATTCTGACTGTGAGTGAATATTGAGTTATTAGCCTGCAATTGGTGGCAGCAGTGGGATGTTATGCTGTTGTTAAACAATACTCACTGTTTATGGTCAAATATATATATATATTCTACCTGCAACCAAAAAGGGTTCTTCAAAGGGTTCTCCTATGGGAACAGCCAAAGAACCCTTTTAGGTTCTAAATAGCTCCTTTTTTTCCTAAGAGTGTAGGAGGAGGAGAGTACTGGGAGGAGGAAATTAGGGGGAGGAGGAAGGGAAGAGGACAGTAGGGGGAAACAAAGAAAGAGGGAGGGTTTAAAAGGAGAAAAGATATGGAGTGAGCCTCTCCAAGCGAAGGGCAGAGCAATAAGAAATAAGACGAGCTGCAGTCATGCTGAAAAGAAGAAGAGGACAGAGTGGAAGAGAGTAGGGAGAGGAAGCAACAACAAAGAGGCAGACAGAGAAAAAGGGAAGAACAGAGGAAGAGCTAGATGGAAAGGGGAGAAGGGGAGTTAGAAGCAGGAAGGAGGACTAGACCTAGAACCTGCATAGTGCAGAGCTATCGAAAGCTTTGTGGATGAGTGTGTGCACGTGTGCATGGTATAGTGAGTTTGACTGTTGCTTGTGCAGATGGATTGAGGCAATATGATCCTTTGAGCCAATGTGTGTGACTGTGTGTGTGCAGTATGGAGAGAGTGTGTGTACTGTGTGTGTGCAGTATGGAGAGAATGTATGTACTGTGTGTGTGCAGTATGGAGAGAGTGTGTGTACTGTGTGTGTGCAGTATGGAGAGAATGTGTGTACTGTGTGTGTGCAGTATGGAGAGAGTGTGTGTACTGTGTGTGTGCAGTATGGAGAGTGTGTGTACTGTGTGTGTGTGTGGGTGGGCGTGTTAATGGCTTTAGCGGAGGCTGGTTCTTAGAGCTATGCCAATGAGAACCTAATTATACCCTTCCATTTCTCAAGGAAAAACAATTACAGGGTCAAAAGAAACAGAGCAGAAAACAGGAGAAGCTTGCATAATCTGACAACAGCAAGATCATGCAAGACTGCAAAAAAGGGCTTTATAAATACATTTGACTGATTTCAACAAGTCAACCAACTAAATAAGATAACTCAAAACGCATTTACGCCAGCCCCCTAGGTTATCACCAGTAACCCTGCACATTGATTTGGTACTGACCCTGTATATAGAGTATATTCTCGTGTGGTTTTATTTCTTGTGTGTTTTTATTATTACTGCATTGACCAATAAAACCTGATTTGATTATTTGTATCTTATCTTCTTACCTTAGATATTTAGTACGGCATTGTAGGGAAAGAGCTTGCAAGTAAGCATTTCACTGTACACCTGTTGTGATTACACCTGTTGTATCCTGTGTACTTGACAAATAAATGTTGATTTTATCTGATTGATTTGTCATGTCTTAGTGGACTAAATCAGTGTTTCCCAGACTCGGTCCTGGGGCACTCTCTCTTGGTGCACCATTAGTTTTCTGCCCCAGCACTCACTATGCAGCTGACTCAAATAACCAACTCATCATCAAGCTTTGATGATTTGAATCAGCTGTGTAGTGCTAGAACAAAAACCAAAACGTGCACCCAGGGGGGGGAACCCCAGGACCGAGTTTGGGAAACCCTAGACTAAATTACCTCAGTGAGAGATGTGTAGTAAACAAAAGCTGCTTTCTCGTCATTCCTTTTTGCATGCCCAGCACTTTCCTCCTCAGGACTGAATAGACTTCCATGACAAATTCACTCTCCAGAGTACATGAGAGCCATCTTAGGTGCTTCTCGTCATATCGCTATCACCCTGTATTAAAACTGAAACATTGACTGTGGTGAATGCTGATTGCTGAGGCAATGAGACTATATGGAAGTGATCTCCCTGCGATGAAGTTGCATTCAGAACCAAAGAGTGATGTCTCAACCGCACCCTCTACCCGACAGCACTTTAGGTTGGCACACATACTGCTATAATTAGGAAACGCGAGACCCCGTGTGAGAGCATGAAATTAGCCCGTTTGACATGCTCACTTCCCTTCTCAATGGGGGGCGTCTTCATCCACACATACACACACACACTAGTTCACATGCTACACCTCACCATGAAAGATGTCTCTTGCCATTACACACATTCAAACACAGGAACATAATATTCTGATATATTTCTGTGAAATCTCTTCTATATTCTAACTAGCTAACAAATTATCAAGGCTGAGCAGAGAAGCTTAAATATGCACTATGCGGAAATCGCTCCTCCATTTCCTGGTTGCAAAAATGTGTATAGTTCGCACAATGTAGAGAATCATTGTACCATCTAAGCTGCTGTGATATATCTTTTCCATAACCAAAGTCATTTTATTTTCAGCTGTTTGAAGCTGGTGTTAAAAACTTAATGTAAATGCAAAAATGAAATAACGGGAAGGATAGAAATAGAGCACAAAGAACAGATCTACCGCTTCTTAGACTTTTATTTTTTATTTTTTCACCTTTATTTAACCAGAAAAGCTTCTTAGACTTGCTTTCAATGAGAATGACAGGTCTATAACACACATTTCTATGTGAATTTGGTTGGGGTGCACAAAAAGGGACATATTTCAGCTTTAATATCTAACACTACCAGCAGGACATATACTGTACATCAGTAATTGTCTGGTAATAAATGTCAACTCCAAATAGTTAATGATGACAATAATATATTTGATTTAAAAAGCATTTTTCATAACAACAACGATTATGGTGACATCCTTACCGCCCAATGTATTACTATTGTCAGGTGAAATTGTTGCATACAGCACCTTTAAAGATGCACTATGCAGAAATCGCACCGTCATTTCCTGGTTCCTAAAATTAGAATAATTTGCCTAATTTCAGTTTATGTGACAAAACAAGGAAGTACAGTGTAGAGCGGGGATCATCAACTAGATTCAGCTGCGGGCAATTTTTTTTCTTGAGCAAATGGTCGGGGGGCCGGAACATAATTACAAATAATTTGTAGACTGCAAATGAAGCGCAAGAAGCCCAAACAGATATAATATTGGAATAAAACATAATTATTTCAAACCTTACTTACATTTGTTTATGATCATGTGTCTTTCTATTATTCATGGAAATACATGGGAACAGATTTGCCAAATTAAAATCACTTGATGCTGATTTCCTAGTGATTTTAACGTTTTTTATATCCAACAATGAAAATTGAACTCATCTCTGGACCTCGAAACTGGTTCCACTGCATTTTTTCATTTTCCCCCTTTAATCAGGGACTGATTTGGATCTGGGACACCAGGTGTGTGCTATTAATTGGGGCGGCAGGTAGCCTAGTGGTTAGAGCGTTGGATTAGCATTGAATCCCCGAGCTGACAAGGTTAAAAAATCTGTTGTTCTGCCCCTGAACAAGTTAACCCACTGTTCCTAGGCTGTCATTGAAAATAAGAATTTATTGTTAACTGACTTGCATAGTTAAATAAAGACAAAAAAAATATCAGGTAGAACAGAAAACTAGCAGGCTCTGGACCTCGTAGGTTAAGAGTTGCTGTAGAGAATGATTGTATCTAAACAGCTCTTTAATAATGGGAAGCATAGAAATAGCGCACATAGGCCAGATATACTGCTTCTTAGACTTGCTTGCAATGAGAATGACAGATCTATAACACACATTTCTGAATGAATTTGGTCAGGTCACCCAAAACGTTACATATTGCAGCTTTAAATATTGTGTTTTTTCAGAAGATACAAAAGAAGGTAGCTTTTGATAATTTCAGCCATCTCATTGAGTGTTCTTGACCAGAGAAACAGTGAGACATAACAGACATGGTAGTCGGCTTTTATCGTTATCCGCAAGAGTTTACCTTCACTCCGTGGGGGTGTTCCTCGAGGTCTGGTTCAACCTTTGACCCTGCTAAAGGTCAGAGTTTATCTCTGTTAGTATGGTGGTGAGTGATAAACAAACCACACACACTACTGTAGGGGAAAGCATTCCGCTCTCACCATGTAGACATATCTATTGCCTGTAAAGGTTTCTCAAAAGGACAGATACAGCTATTTAGTTATTGCTTGATTACATTTTATCCTACTCTGATTTAGTGCAGCACATTATTTGGTCGACATTGTTCTAAAGCATGGCTTCATAATCTTCATTAGAAGTATTGCATCAAGCGCTAAGCGGATTTCGAGTGACTACTGAGTCTCTAACGTGTATTAGCACACCTGAGGGAAAGCCATTCAATCTGAGAGGAAGATGTACTACAATGGTTGCTGTGTCCATGTCTTCAAAACACATTACCGAATGGCTATCACCTTCCAAAGGCTGGACGACCAATTTACAACAGTGTAATAAACTGAAATACTTTTCAGATATTCAATATATATGATTTAATGAGTCTCTCTTTAGTTTTAGGATTTGAGATTTGCTCGTTAACATCTTAATGTCCAAATGTGTAGTATGGCAGGAGTAGCTGAAAAGTTTACATCGCAAAGAAAGTTGCATAATTGTCTCCCACCATAGGATCGCCATTACAAATGTGTCTTTCTTTCTATTTATTTGGCTTTTGCATACAATTAATCACTATCCAAGACTTGGACAAAGCACCTTACCCGATGATCACTTGGCTGTCTCTCAACAACAGTGTGCTGATAGCCTGTTTTAAAGTCAAGGATCGCAACCAACGGGTAAGTCATGTCATTTTACCTAAGGCTCTATTGTAAAATGCTAGATTCATTTCAAGGCATCCTCTTCTGTAGCAATCAAATGTTAATGTTTTTTTAAGGTTGGGCCATCAAAGACAGCACAGAACAGTGGCGGTTGGAGAGGGAATGAGAAAGTCTAAAAATAAATTAGTGTTAAAAAAAAGGAAAACGGTCTGCTATATCAAGACAGACTGGCAGAAAAGAAAGGGATAAATGAAAAGAGTCTAACCTAAAGATATAGAAACAGAGTGCTATACTTACAGTAGGTTTTCCTGGTCAGCTCCTCCACCATTTCAGGCTTTAGTTTGCTGTTGGACTTCCCCATAGCTCAAGCATATGCCTTTAAGCCTTTCTCCACGTGCTTTAAAAGACTCCCAGTTCTGCTACCTTCATTACCATTAAAAAAAAAATATATATATATATATACAATCAAAAAATACTTCTTAAAGTCTTGCTCTTCAAGTAGCAGACATAAAATTACGTGGAATTATAGAAAAAAAGGGAAAAAACGATCAGGAAAAGGCAAAGAATACTATGAAAGAGCAGCAGTAGCGTTAGAGCAGCAGTAGCGTTAGTCTCTCCTCTCGGCGTAGCAGGATGAGTCTGGAGAGAGGAGGGCTGTAGCCTGTAAACCACTCAGCCGTGTTACTCCTGCTTCCTGCAATCCTGGCTTGCTGCTGCTGGAACACCCTACTGGGAATAGGGTGGAAGAGAGGAGGGAGTGTGTGAGTGTGTGTATACAGTATGTGTGTGTGGCCAGCCGGGAATGTGTTGATACTGTTCACCCCTGGCAACAGGAGCCACTCCTCCTCATGTACTCTCTCTCTCTATATATACAGTGCCTTCAGAAAGTATTCACACCCCTTGACTTTTTCTACATTTTGTTGTGTTACAAACTGGGATTCAAATGGATTTGTCATTTTTTGTCAACAATCTACACAAAATTATCTGTAATATCAAAAAGGAAGAAAAATTCTAACATTGTAAAAACAAATTAAATAAAACACTAATATATATTGGTTAGATAAGTATTTAACCACCTGAGTCAATACATGTTAGAATCCCTTTTGGCAATGATTACAGTCTTTCTGAGTAAGTCTCTAAGAGCTTTGCACACCTGGATTGTAAAATATTTGCACATTATTCTTGTTAAAATTCTTCTAGCTCTGTCAAGTTGGTTGTTGGTCATAGCTAGACAGCCATTTTCAAGTCTTGCCATCAATTTTCAAGCCGATTTAAGTCAAAACTGTAACTCGGCCACTCAGGAACATTCAATGTTGACTTAGTAAGCAACTCCAGCGTATATTTGCCATTGTCTTTTAGGTTATTGTCCTGCTGAAAGTTGAATTTGTCTCCCAGTGTCTGTTAAAAAGCAGACTGAACCAATTTATCCTCTAGGATTTTGCCTGTGCTTAGCTCTATTCGGTTTCTTTTTATCCTAAAAAAAACTTCCTAGTCCTTGCCAATGACAAGCATACCCATAACATGATGCATCCGCCACCATGCTTGAAAACAAGGGGGTAATTGAGCTTGACAAAATGTGCACTAAAGTATCTTCCAATAAACACCAGGGATATGTGTGGCTATTGAAAGAAAACCTTTAGATTTTCCAGTTGACTTCAACAAGAGTATAGGCCTATGAGAAATAAAATGTTTGTATGGTACCCATTTTAATAAGATATTGACTGGCAGGCTACATCTCAAAGGAATAATCCAAAAGTGCTTCTCCTACTACCTGAGCACAGGGCTTCAGTTTTCTCCGTAACTGAGGTTTGTACCTTTGAGGTTCTATGTATAACTAAACCATGCAGAAAATCATCAGAACAAAAAAGCCCCGGTTGGCTAAAGCCCATCCCACCTGTCTATATTCCTCCCAGAATAATCTATAACAGGAGGACTTTGTTGTTATACACGGTAGACTACAGTGAGCTCCAAAAGTATTGGGACAGCGAGAAATAATGAGGCGTGAGAAAGTCACAGAGACAAACATAGAAATGCATCCAACAATTTGTAGAAACATACACTTAATATTATCATTGCGTGCTAGGAATATGGGACCAAATACTAAACTTTTGACTACTTTAATACACATAAGTGAATTTGTCTCAATACTTTTGGTCCCCTAAAATGGAGGGACTGTGTACAAAAAGTGCAGTCGTTACTAAACGATTCACCCGATATGGATGAAATACCCTCAAATTAAAGCTGACAGTCTGCACTTGAACCTCATAGTGATTGTATCATTTCAAATCCAAAGTGCTGGAGTACAGAGCCAAGACAACCAAAAATGTGTCCCTGTCCCAATACCTGTGAAGCTCACTGTATTTCAAAAATGTTCCACCTTTGTAAGTAGGTCACTGATAGAACAATGATTTAAAGGGGTTATGAAAGAGACTTAAAGCTACAGTGACACCTTATGGGGGGTCATTGTGTATCATGCTACTAGACGAGCTCAGATTTTTTAGGAATGGGCATTTTACATTTGGCATAGGCCTATGTTGTATCATATAATGTCATATGTTGTTCAAATGTATTTATAAAGTCCTTTTGACATCAGCAGATGTCACAAAATGCTTAGTGCTTATGTTGTATGGATTCGCTGCAGAAAATCATAGTTTTTTTTGTTGCCAGATTGAATTTCTGTTTACACTGGCAGATTCCAGCGATAGACCATGATACATCTGACAAACAGCTGCCTGTCAAAGCCAACCGGTTATTGCTGCAGAGGTTCTTATCATTGGGGAGAGGCTTTACGGCTCGCAACTGAACTGATGAAGCTTTGCATGTTTCATGGCAGGAACACAGTCCTCACCACGCGACATGACGAGAGGGACAGTCCATCTTTGTCATTGAACCACTTGCCCGTGGAGAAGCCTCAAATCTACTAATCGCCCTCTCCAAGGGACCTGGCTTGCATGTGTAACATGTGGAATATGGACCCGGGTCTCCCACGGGAGCAACCAATGTCTTAGATCAGCGTTTCCCAAACTCGGTCCTCGGGATCGCAAGGGGTGCACGATTTGGTTTTTGCCCTAACACTACAAACATAGTTATGTTTATTTTTACATATTTATTAACTTATTTACCGGGATATCTTCCGAACTACCCACATTGCAGTATTTCTCAATGTCATATGGAGGATCTACTCTGTGCTATTGAGTTTGTATGCTAGCTCTGTAGCTAGCTCAAGCAGGCTAACATTAGCCACACCTCATGCTCTTCACAGACTTTGTGGCTGTATTATCTAGTGGGAATCCTTTGGTACGTTCTTGCCGTGGGCTCAAAACGAATAAAATACAATTCATACCTGCTTGCTCTAATTGTGTAACGTACCTCGTAGGTTCTCCTTTTTGTTTTGTCAACTTTTCGGCATGTTCTCTGTGAAGTAGGCTATGGGACTTTTGTAACTTTTTCCATCTTGGCTAAGTGCTAGACTTGACTGACATCTGAAATCTATCTATTTTGTATTTAGCTATTGCATTTTCCCTGAGTTGTGTTGTGTTAGTTGTGTTCTAACTGGTCTCCAGTAGTTGGGTTCTAGCATGCCGACCGTAGCCGGGCTGACTGGCTAACTCATTCTGATGTAACGTTAGCAGGCCGGTAGGGTTAACATTAGGAGGTTAGTGGGCCTAACTTTAGCAGGCTAGTTGGCTAGCAACCTTGCAAGTTAATTTGTAACAAATTCATAAAGTATTTGCTTATAAATTGGCTGAAAATGTTATTGAAACCAGTAGTCATGAGTGCAAACAATTTGGTTTAATTTGGAGTCATTTTTGCTGGAGTTTACATTATAGCATTATAGGGAACAGGCTGGCTTGCCGGGTCCTCCCTATTACATCACACATTCTTCGGAATTATGATCGGTTTTAAGTAACTCCAAAAATAGAAATGTGAGGTGTAACATTGTATTGGGACTTTTGATGTGTATACTAATGCAAATCCATATGTTACATGTGGTTATGTTTATGCTATTTACCCTTTAATCCAGCCTGGCCAGGAAAGAGGCACAGCTGACAATTGACACTACTTTGCTGTGGTCTGAGCTGGTTAAGCAGCCTACCACACAATTAGTGTGCCTTAAAAAGATGAGTACACACACTTTGAACAGAAAGAGAGATGAGCAAAGTAGGGTAATCCGAGAATAGACATGCTCATCTTGAAATAGAGTTTGTGGGGGAGGGGGGCATTAAATGTTGGGTTGATGTAAAAACAAAATGCATATTATATGATGGCATATTTTTGCCTGTTTAATGGGTAAATAGCCTAATACAAGAGGCAAGTCTTGAGTATGTTTGGGAATGCATTTTAATTCAGTTATTTCAAGAGATTAAATGAAAATCATGAGAAGTCTATCAGAGGGTGCCTTCAAGGGCTCTATACTAAATATGAATGCAATTATGTAATAAAAATGTAATTGAACCAAAATAGACCTACAAGAGAATGTAGGCTGCATGTTGGTCAAGGTGGTCAAAACTAGTACATTTGACTGCATAGCAAGCTTGGAGCAATATTGAAGTTTCAAGCCATTCAAATCAAATCCAAATCAAATGTATTTATATAGCCCTTCATACATCAGCTGATATCTCAAAGTGCTGTACAGAAACCCAGCCTAAAACCCCAAACAGCAAGCAATGCAGGTGTTGAAGCACGTTGGCTAGGAAAAACTCCCTAGAAAGGCCAAAACCTAGGAAGAAACCTAGAGAGGAACCAGGCTATGAGGGGTGGCCAGTCCTCTCCTGGCTGTGCTGGGTGGAGATTATAACAGAACATGGCCAAGATGTTGAAATGTTCTTAAATGACCAGCATGGTCAAATAATAGGTCTGGGACAGGTAGCACGTCCAGTGAACAGGTCAGGATTCCATAGCCGCAGGCAGAACAGTTGAAACTGGAGCAGCAGCACGGCCAGGTGGACTGGGGACAGCAAGGAGTCATCATGCCAGGTAGTCCTAAGGCATGGTCCTACGGTTCAGGTCCTCCGAGAGAGAGAAAGAGAATTAGAGAGAGCATACTTAAATTCACACAGGACACCGGATAAGACAGGAGAAGTACTCCAGATATAACAAACTGACCCTAGCCCCCCGACACATAAACTACTGCAGCATAAATACTGGAGGCTGAGACAGGAGGGGTCAGGAGACACTGTGGACCCATCCGATGATACCCCCGGACAGGGCCAAACAGGAAGGATATAACCCCACCCACTTTGCCAAAGCACAGCCCCCACACCACATTATAGACATAATATAAGAAAGAAATTTAAACATTATTATTTCAAAATTATCTTCGTGCTAGACTGGGCTCTATTCTGTAGGCCTAGCCTATGGACCCTGCCAAAAAGTGTCATTTTCAAAAACATGTTTTTGTTGTTGTCAAATGTTTACCTTACTTGCTGTTCACCTCATCAAGCTCACCTCTTCATTAATTAAAACAAAATAGGAACTTTTTAGGCTTTGGACAGTCTTCGCCTTTGAAGCAGATAATGTGGGTAGGCATATTCATTCATCCCTTCTGCACGGTCAGTGCCACCTGTCCTGTCGGTGCCGACTCTTGTCCCTCTCTGTCCACTTCTGCCAAGTCGCCAACTGGCTGAACTGCTCTCCGGCTCATCTTGTCTGACATGAAACACCGATACCGAAGTGACTTTTTCGTATCAGGTTAGGAGAAATTTACACAGCAGGCTAAGATAATTAACATAGCAGGTTAGGAGACTTAAATTAAGTTTAGGAAAAATGCTCTCAAAATCACTTTATATCAAAGTGGCTTGAAGTGAGTGTGTCCCCTAGTCTGACATCACGTGGATCCTTCGACCCCTTCAATGGGACTCCCTAAAAGTATGCACCATGGCTCTTCTATGGAAAAGGCCATAAGGACACGGCTGACGCCGAACGTAATCTGTGTCCTTATAGTCTCCCCTCACTTCTATACAGCTACAACCGCAAGTTACCTTTCATAGCAGGTTAGGAGAACATTTACGCAAACCCTAACTCTTTTCTTAACCTTAAACTAATTCTCCTAACCTGCTACAAAAAATTAACTTCCAGTCCTAGCTGTATCGAAGTGGCGTGTTTTAATGGAATCTCCCCTTTCAATGCCATGCAAAGGTCGCATGACCCGTTCTCTCATTTCTCGTCTCATTCGAAAAGCAATACCAAAATACATGCATTTGAATAAATTCAAGCATAATGGACACCTATATTTTTCTTGATATCAGGCTACTACAGAATCCGCAATGTGTAGGGCTCATGTTAAACAAAGATGCTTTATTCAAAGCAAATTGAGAAAAAAAAAGCCTATTCGTAATTAAATACTTTTGGCAGATGTTTACAAGGATAGACGACTAGCAATGTCCACTAGACTTTTCTATTGTTATCTACTTTGCAAAAAGTGATTTGGGTTGGTATATAGGTCCGTTATCTGTCATTTTATCAATGTATACATTTTGTGTATATATTGTTTTTAGTTCTAACAAATCTGTAAAACTGCTTTCAGTGGCACAAAACACAGGAAGTTGGTGGAACCTTGAGATAATGTTCTTGTGGTAATGGCTGGAGCGGAGTTTGTGGAATGGAATCAAATACATCAAACGCATGGTTTCCAGGTGTTTGATGCCCTTTCATTTGCGCCGTTCCGGACATTACTATGAGCCGTTCTCCCCTCAGTAGCCTCCTGTACATGGCGAGAGAGCAGTCCATCCGAATTGTGCTGCCAGACTAACCAACCTCCCACACATCTCAAGCCTGTCAATGTATTATTGAAAGCATCCATCTGTCTCCCTCAAACGCCACAGAAATCAAAAAAGCCAAGAAACAAGAAACAAGAAAGGGTGGGCGAGGGCTTTTGTTACATGCCTCTCTTCCAGACCCCCTTTTAAACATGTCCCCATCAAAATTCTAATTGAGCTCTGAAAATGTGATGCATTTAGGGACAATTAATAAGACAGCTTTAAAAACAAAAGACGTCAATTGAGGATCAAAAAAGCCTTTATGAACAGAGGATAAAGTATTTACATGGTTGTTCATCTCCTTTTGTAATTTAATGATATATGGAGTCTTTAAACAAACACAGCTTATGTGCAACATCAAACATCAGCAAAAATAATGATCTATCTCCCATTGCTTTCTGGTCTGGAGGCCAATGTGTTTTGCATTACTGTTATATAAACAAAATATAGACATAGCAACATCTTGATCAACAAATAATGGCATCATCGGTCAATATACCCCTCTCCGCCACTGAAGATTTGGTCTTCCGCTTTGGCCATACTGACTTTAAATACATTTATCAGTCACCTCTGACCATATGGTTGGTATATGGAGAAGTAAAAGTACATCAAGATATTGGATATTCTATATGGCGCCTCAGTTTCTCAAGCAGTTAGACAAGTTTCATTGCTACCAAAAATAAAACTTGACGGGCCAATGGATTTTTCCCTGAAAATGACTTGCTGACAAAACAAATTGCAACCCACAAGCTAGACTCACACGAGGCAGGAAACCTTGACCCAAATGGGCATCTGTAAGCATCTCACAAACATAAGTCACAGTACCACTCCACTGCAGATGAAGCACCACAATTTAAGGAAGAATAGGGAAAACAGCAATAATCTGATGCACAACACAAATAACTTAAAAAATATATTTAAAAAAGTGATCCATCAGTTTGTGAGATGCTGTATTTCATTAAAACTATAAGTTAAATTTTTCCACTTTATGGTTTGCAAGAAGGGATAAATAAATATAGTGTTCTTTACCACTGGGTTTTGACATTGTCTCATCAGAATGTATCTGGTTGTGAGTGTGTGTGGCAGATGGCGAGTCACAGGAGATATCATGCTGCATGTACATTAGAAAATAAATAATAACAAAGATAAATAATTACCAAGCACAGCAGCCTCAGTGTATCAATTAAAACAGACAAGGAATTGTGGACTTAGTTACTTGGAGTCCCCACATTTCCTTCACTCTAACATCAAAGGATAATTCTGATTCAGAGGGTCATTTCATTGATATACATTAACATACACATAGATACAGTTAGAACCACCATTGTTAAACCATAGTTGGGGGTTCCCCAGTTAATATTGGGCTGCTACCCACACAAGTGAAGTGGGTTAAGAATTCATGTCTGGGCAATGAGTGTCCGTCGCCACACTTGTGACCACATAGTCCAGAAACGCTGTATTTGGCTGAGCTGGGGTACTACATCTCCCATCAGGCCATGCTCTCCCGCTCTTCCGTCGGTCCATTTGCACTCCTCTTCACTTTCTTCACTCCATCCCCCATCGCCGTTGAGGTCATTATTCTGAAGCGGCAGCAGAAAAAGGCATAGGATTTAGTCCCCCAAATATATATTTTGTTAAATAAAAAAATGTCAACCCTGAAAACCTCCACCACATCCCAACATTCAGTACAGATGGAACAAGCATCTTGAAACATTGGTCTAACTTAATTTGGATTGTCCCTTTGGATAGTCCCTCACCCGGACAGCTCAGGACCATTGGATTTGGATTAAGTACTATGATAAACTGGCCGCAGACCATTAAATTACCCAATTAACTAGGTTTATTAACCATCCCTAGCCACCCAACCAGCATAAGAAACAGCTGCATGTTGCAGACAGTTGACATTTAATAAGATAATCAATCACCGTATTCTTATTGGCAGACTCAACAGCCTTGGTTTCTTTAATGACTGCCTCGCCTGGTTCACTAACTACTTCTCAAATAGAGTTCAGTGTGTCAAATCGGAGGGCCTGTTGTCTGGACCGCTGGCAGTCTATGGGGGTGCCACAGGGTTCAATTCTCGGGCCGACTATTTTCTCTATGTATAATAAATGTCGCTCTTGCTGCGGTGATTCTTTGATCCACCTCTACGCAGAAGACACCATTCTGTATACATCTGGCCCTTCTTTGGACACTGTTAATAAACCTCCAAATGAGCTTCAACCCCATACAACACTCCTTTCGTGGCCTCCAACTGCTCTTAAAATGCTAGTAAAACAAAATGCATGCTCTTCAAACGATCGCTGCCCACACCTGCCTGCCCGACTAGCATCTCTACTCTGGACGGTTCGGACTGATGTGGACAACTATAAATACCTAGTTGTCTGGCTAGACTGTAAACTCTCCTTCCAGACTCACATTAAGCATCTCCAATCCAAAGTTAAATCTAGAATTAGCTTCCTATTTCGCAACAAAGCCTTCACTCATGCTCCCAAACATACCCTCGTAAAACTGACCATCCAACTCATCCTTGACTTCGGCGACGTCCTTTACAGCCTCCAACACTCTACTCAGCAAATTGGATGCAATCTATCACAGTGCCATCCGTTTTGTCACCAAAGCCCCATATACTACCCACCACTGCGACCTGTATGCTCTCGTTGGCTGGTCCTCGCTACATATTCGTCACCAAACTCACTGGCTCCAGGTCATCTATAAGTTCCACCTTATCTCAGCTCACTGGTCACCATAGCAACACCCACCCGTAGCACACGCTCCAGCAGGTATATTTCACTGGTCATCCCCAAACACCTAATTTGGCCACCTTTCCTTCCAGTTCTCTGCTGCCAATGACTGGAACTAATTGCAAAAAAAATCACTGAAGTTGGAGACATATCTCCATCATGAACTTTAAGCATCAGCTGTCAAAGCAGCTTACCGATCACTGTAGCTGTACACAGCCCATCTGTAAATAGCCCATCCAACCAACTACCTACCTCATCCCCATATTTGTTTTTCTGCTCTTTTGCACACCAGTATTTCTACTTGCACATCCTCATCTGCACATAATCACTCCAGTGTAAATCGCTAAATTGTAATTACTTCGCCACTATTGGCCTATTTATTGCCTTACCTCCTTAGCACACACTGTATACAGATTTTTCTATTGTGTTATTGACTGTACATTTGTTTATCCCATGTGTAACTCTGTTGTTTTTGTCGCACTGCTTTGCTTTATCTTGGCCGGGTCGCAGTTGTAAATGAGAACTTTTTCTCAACTGGCCTACCTGGTTAAATAAAAGGTGAAATATATGTGTGAAAAAAAAAAATCATAATCTAGGCATCCAAATCAAGGCTTACCTCTAGGTAGAGTTTGACCAAATACCTGCCTCAAGCACACAAAATGGGAGTACCATCTAAAGAACCCGAAGGAATTTTTGAAATATTCAGAATGTTCCACTTTCTTTGAAAGCCTCCTCGGGCTGCTCCACAAACATACAGCCCATGTTTAATTCATACGGTGTGTGGTCCCACTTTGAAAATGTCCCTAACACTTAGTGTATGTATTTAAATGGTATAGTATAAATACAGATTGCGTATAGTCCTCCAGTGTGGGATTCTTTATGTACACGAGGGTGTCCAGGTCTCTTTTGATGTAGATCTGTGTGTCGTCAGTCTAACATTAGAAGTGAACACCATTATTTTTAACCCACCTCCTGTGTTCTGGTCGAATTGGAGTTCTCTCTGAAAAATGTAGTTAATCTGATTGTCATAACTTTGTCCACACAGGACATCTGAATATAAATACATTTTGATGATTTTCATTACATTTCGGGTGTTTTGTTTAACTTTTTTACAGCTGTGGTGTTCCCGGTCAAAAATGACCAGTCATTACAAGTGAATGGGTGAGACTACAATTAGTGTATAAAATTGAGTTCAGGCACATGCCCATTCATCAGATGGACACACTAGCTCTCCCAGACCCCCACATGCATGTGTTTGAGCGCACACACACCTCACTCCCCTTCTTGGCTTCCATGGCAACCACCACAGGAACCTTTCCTCAATAGAATCTTTCCCCCCACGGGAACCACACCTGTTGGCATTCTCACAATCACAACATTGTTTCTATAATATATCCAACTTTTCTCCCAGCTCTGGTATATAAAGCATTTTTAAGGCCTTGCTCACAATTCATTCTGTGGCAGCATAATGACCAAATGATACACTGTATCTGAGGATCTTGATCATATCTTTGATCATGACACTGGTGAGGAGAGTCCTTGTTAAACTTTGATACAAAGTAGTATGTAATAAATAGCACAATACGTTTCATCTGAGTATTTGTTATAGTCAAAATAATCCATACATTATGCTTTTTTTTAAACTCAAAAAGAAGTTGTATGAACTCAGGTCAATGAGGCCTACAGGCTATAAATAGCAAATAGAAGTTAAAAACTTGCAATGTCCACAACAACTTAAGTTGACAATATATGTATTATTATGGATTTAGAATCAGCTATAATGGGGCGGTCATTTTGGACCAGGAAGACAGAATTCATTAACATGAAACAAACACAACAGGAGGGCAAGAGACAAGAGAGAGCATGTAGATTATTTATAGAATGGGTCTTAAAATAGAGCCTTGAGGGACACCACATGAGATCCCACAGTTGGGCATAACCCATGGCAACATATTGTATATTTTACTCTGATCACATAGGAGAAACAACCAAACTATCTTAGTTTAATGCACTTCGATGAGCCACTAGAAAAAAAACAGTTACAGACTAGGTCATGCATATAACAAAACAGTTGTAGGGAAGTTCCTGACCTCCAGAGAATCAAGGCACATTACCTGGGCCCATATTCATAAAGCCTCTCGGAGGAGTGTTGATCTAGGATCAGTTTTGCCTGTAGATTATGATGAATGGACAGAGGGGACCTTAAAGCCTCTCAGAGTATGAGTGGTTAAGAATACAGGCCTCCATTTCATTTAATGAAAAATATATATAATTTAAAGTCCTCTTGAGAACGCATAAGCCATATTTTCTTGACTTGCCTCAGTAAACATGTGTACTGGGACTGACAAGATGTATTGAATGCAAGTTGAGTTGTGGCTGGAATAATCAACGCAAGGCCAAGAAAGACATTTCAAAAGCAACCACCACCACATTATGTTTAATAACAGCTTGGAAGAGAAGACATCTTCGTAAACCCGGCAGCTGAGTCAACTATATACCACACTCCTTTTCAGAACATCCACTGAAGCCCCGCCCGTCAGGAATAAATAGGGGGAAAGAAGTGTGTAGAAAATGTGGAGCCCGAGTCTGTGTTTGTGTGTGTGTATGCTACAGTATGTATTTGAACACAGTTTAGCATGCATGACAACAGGCATTGGATTTGTTTTTTGTGTACATGTAAACGAGTCTGTATGTTTGTATTATACGGCCCTGAGTTTAAAGTCATTACTGTACGCTTGTGTGTGTCCACTCCCCCTTCAGCTCCTGGTCTGTGGGTCTGGTGCCAGCTCCCCAGGCGAGCGACCCAATTCTGGGCATCCAGGCCGGCGAGAGGAGAGCAGGACGCTAGAAGCCGGACAGGAGAGGGAGGGGGAGGACGGCGCAGCCTAGACCCAGTTAACCAGCTGCACCTGGCACTCCTGCTCCTTGCCCCAAATAGTTGAACCTTTGTCGCGCTCCATTGCTGTAGCAGTCTTGCTAGGTGTGCTATAGGCTCATTATTCCACCCAGCCAACTCCTGGCATTCAGGCCCTAATCTCTCGTGGACAGATGAACCTAACATAAATGATAGCAGCGACTGTCAACAGACTGAGATATGACAACTAACGAGGAACTTTGGTCTAGTACGCAGATCTTTTTGTTGTGAATCATTTGGACAAATCACGATTTCGCAGGTGCTCACATCTTTCGAATTTTGGAAAGAACATTGGGTCCATACACTTGCAGAGTTTCCGTTTAAGGGAGGTGCTTAATATATTTTTTAACTTGATTAAATAATTGATCTGACCAAATTACATAAAATTTTTGTTCTGGGTTTACCAAGATTATTTCAGGCCCTAAATCAAGAATGATCAAATTTCTTCCTAGGAGAGCTACAGTTGTGTGTGCAGGCATTTCTGTGCATTTCCCCTTTGCAAAGATAAACCAAGAAGCTGATTAACCAGCATGATCTTTACACAGGTGCACCCTGTGCTGTGGACAAAAAAAGGCCACTAAAATGTGTAGTTTTGCCACACAACACAATTCCACAGAAGTCTCAAGTTGAGGAAGCGTGCAATTGGCAGGTTGACTGCAGGAATGTCCACCGGAGCTATTGCCAGAGAAATGAATGTTCATTTTGCTACCATAAGCTGCCTCAAACGTTGTTTTAGAGAATATGTCAGTACGTCCAACCAGCCTCATTACCACAAACCAGGTGTAACCACATCCGGCTTCTTCACATATGGACAACAAACACAATTGCATTTTATCGATGACAATTTGAATGAACAGCGATACCGTGATGAGATCCTGAGGCCCATTGTAGTGCCATTCATCGACCGCCATCACCTCATGTTTTAGCATGATAATGCATGGCCCCATGTCGCAAGGATCTGTACACAACTCCTGAAAATGTCCCAGTTACTCCATGGCCTGCATACTCACCAGACATGTCAACCATTGAGCATATGTGGGATTCTCTGGATCGACAGCATGTTCCAGTTCCTGACAATATCCAGATACTTTGCACAGCCATTGAGGAGTGGGACAACATTCCACAGGACACAATCAACAGCTTGATCAACTCTATGCGAAGGAGATGTGTCACGCTGCATAAGGCAAATGGTGGTCACACCGGATACTGACTAGTTTTCTGATCCACGAACCTACTTTATTTATTTAAAGTATCTGTGACCAACAAATGCATATCTGTATTGCCAGTCATGTGAAATCCATAGATTAGAGACTAATTTATTTATTTCAATTGACTGATTTCCTTATATGAACTAACTCAGTAAAATCTTTGAAATTGCTGCATGTTCCGTTTATATTTTTGTTCAGTATATATAATTCATAAATACAGCTGGTTCTGGGAAGTGTTTCCAAAATCCTATTTGGCCGCCTTGGGTGAGATACAACAGTCTACACAGAGGGAGGTAGAGAGAGAACAGGGACCAAGGACACATGGTACACTTTGGATATAAAGAACAAAAAAAGGAGAGAAAACAGGTAGAAGAGCCTGGAGAGAGGTGGAACAAGGGAGGAGGATGAGTGCGGCAGGCTCCATTGTGACCTGGATGGAGAGATGAAGAGAGAGAGAAATGGAGCGGGAGGGGAGGATGAAAGCTCGGGAGGAGGGCGAGAGGACATTGATTAAGTATCTCAGGGACGTCGACATACTGACACTCTAAAAACAGATTGAGTAAAAAAAAAGATAAAAGCGTCTAAAATAAGAAAACGGTAGACAAGGTGAATGGAAGCAGGTCTGCTGGTGTACTGTATGTAGGTTGGAGCACCAAATAGCCATGTTCCTTTTAAAGTGGAACTGACAGCATTTTAACTACTTTGCAGATATGAAAACAGACAAATCATAATATTAGTCAAAAACATCAAATTCACGGTTTATGCTTCAAAACCAACTTCATAAGAGGTTTTAAAAATAGATTCTATTTGGATCAAAATTCCATGACGTACAGTAAGGTATTGTTGGCAGAATAGATGATTGCAGTTCAATGCATGAGTAATATAATTCACCTATACATTTCTTGGTAGTCCAAAAAATATTGTTATCAGGTTGTAAATCACAGCTGGCCTGGTACATTGTTTGCTGCCGGGATGCACCGTTTCAGTTACTCAATATTCTGGACAAATACAGATGACTGTAACTAAGGTTGGGAATGTCAATACACTCAAACTAGTAAGGGAAATGATCACAAGTCAGTCATAACGTGGCTAATAGACTAGCGTACGTGACAAACAAGGCCCATGGACCGAATATAAAATATCAGTCAACAGTTGAGTCATCTACTTTATAAAATTACAGCCTGATGCACTCGCAACTTCAATTGTGCTACTTTCGTGTGTCCCGTTTACAGCATGCAGCAGTGGGGAAAGTGTACAGACATACCACAGTCCTAGCTAGGCTACTAAAACGCTGACTTGGTTTTTAAAGCTAGACAATTAACCAAATAACACCATGCAACAGGCATGTAGGCCTATTACAAAAACATTTGAGCAGTAGCCTAGGTTGGCTACTCAACTAGCTACATTTTGAGTTCACCATACAGAAATGCTGAATTCAACCACACCGGTGATCCATTCTGTGCAAAAAAATTTACACATTTAAGTTTTACATGGACCTATAGTTCCATTTGTGTTATTAAATACTTTTCGATTAGGGTCACAGCAGATTATGCACATTTGGAAGCATATCAGCAGAGGCTGGACAAATATAATTTATTTCTTGTTTTAATATGTTAAAATCCTATATACACAGCATCATGTGGACATTATAAAAGGGCCATTTTTTACAAATAAAACAATGACCATGTTCAGGTCACAGTTTAACGTTTTGTTGTAAAAACAAATAGGCCATGTCTGGCCCGCAAATTCGTTGTCTTTTTTAAATTTTTTAAATGGTCTGTGCGCTGATTGACTTTTTAAATTTAATTTTTAACCTTTATTTAACTAGGCAAGTCAGTTAAGAACAAATTCTTATTTTCAATGACGGCCTAGGAACAGTGGGTTAACTGCCTGTTCAGGGGCAGAACGACAGATTTGTACCTTATCAGCTCGGGGATTTGAACTTGCAACCTTTCCATTACTAGTCCAACACTAACCACTAGGCTACCCTGACTTTGACACCCCTGGCTAGCTAAAAAGCCGGAGCATAACATTAGCTAGCTAGCTGCTGGGAAGATGTTATAGGAGGAGTGGGTGAGTGACCGACTTTTTCCCCTCATCATTTTTTATTGGCTACAGCTAGAGATGCTGCAGGTGTCATTTGGTTAGCGAGCAAGAAATGTTCAATCGCTTTGCTAGCTAGCTTGCTATGCTGAACTTGAACGACTTATCCACAGTTAGCATCTCTTAGTTGTCAATCAAATGTTTTTGGCATCGATCAAATAAGCGGGCAGGGAAGTTCCCATTCAGTTGTATAAACATGGATTGGGACAAGCATGCATTGGCAGGCAAGCTGCAGAAGGACGAGCAGACCACTAGTCCCCATCATCAGTGCCATTTTGACGGCTAACTAGTTGAAGGTTGAGAAGGTTTATCTAATGTTTGATTTTAGCTCATCTCGCATTAGTTGTTGATCTTGTTGATGTGAATAGGCAGCTAGCCTAACTTTTCATGGTTGTTTGATCAATAGGCTCCCGAGTGGCGCAGCGGTCTAAGGCACTGCATCTCAGTGCAAAAGGCGTCACTAGAGTCCCTGATTCGAATTCAGGCTGCATTACATCCGGCCGTGACTGGAAGTCCCATAGAGCAACGCACAATTGGCCCAGCGTTGTCTGGGTTTGGCCGTCATTGTAAATAAGAATTTGTTCTTAAGTGACTTGCCTATTAAAATAAAGGTTAAATTAGATAAATAAATAAATAGGATAGTGATGTTCCCAATTGTAAGACTCCCATGGTATTTACATATTTGCAGAATCCATTCAGGTAATATTTTGTGGCTTTTGGCGAATGTTTTCTAAAGATTTAAAGTCGCGCTGTTGCTTCTGCCTGTAAACACACAATCCAGTTCAAAGTGAAAGATGGCAGGCCTGTGTGACAAATCGCTTCATTGCATATAGGCCTACTGTAGCTCTGTGGCTATGGTGCACCGGTCTATGTAGACGCTGGTCCTGAACACAGATTTTTTGCAGTGTCTATTAATTGTTCAAACGCACGGCCGCTTTCCCAATATATTGCTTCGAATTTTCACAAATGCCTTACTATACATCCTTCCCAAACATTCTACGAATTTACAAAAAATGACCATATTTAAAACGGTCAGTTGTACAACTGAATGCATTCAACTGAAATGTGTCTTCCGCATTTAACCCAACCTCTGAATCAGAGAGGTGTGGGGGACTGCCATAATCGACATCCACGTCTTCAGCGCCCAGGGAACAGTGGGTTAACTGCCTTGCACAGCTATGTTCTCGCTTGTCAGAAAATGTTAAAAATAAAAATGTAATTCTGGCTGGGTGTGTATATGAACAGATTTTAAAAGATTTCATGTTACTAAAATGCAGTCAATTCCACTTTAATTGGGTTCCTCCCATTGGGTGCCACAGGGGCCTTGGTAGAACTCTCTGCGTTGAACAGGTGGCACCTAGGCTGACAGGGAGAAGTCACACAGCTGTCCTCAGAACAGACCATATTGGGAGGGGTGACACTTAAGAACAACAGGGGGAGGCGATAAAACTGACACAGCTTTTCATGTGGGCCACAATGGCGAGTAAGGATAGAGGAAGTAGAAAAAAGCGAGGTGCCTGGTTTACAGTAAGTGAGGGTTCTATTTTGACACCATCATGCCAACCCAAACCGTACTGTGCTGGCTCTGATATTTTTTGGTTCATATTGTCCTTTCCAGCATGAAGAGCCCCTATGGTAGATGCATAACCAGGCCAGACCAGTACACTTTGACTCCCTTGATTCGGCTCAGCAGTGTGAAAAAGCATACAATACTCCTGGACCCGTAGTGACGAATTCGAGACAAAAGCCATAGCCATTTGTGACTCGTTTCAGGAAACTAGGCATATGTCGCGAGTCACTACTTCACAGTTTCAGACATTTGAAAGTTATTTTATTTGATCAAAATGCATTTTTGGCAGAAATGCCTTCTGGAACATGGGGAACTTACATGTGCCTTAAAAACAATTTTGTATGCCATCTGTAAATACTAATAAAATTGTTAAATTATAATCCTAGTTGGTTTAGCCACAGAAAAAGAAAGGACCTTCCCACTAGCCATGATTGGCTGAGATAATGGATGGGCTGGACATGAGAGATGAGTTTGCCATGTAGCATGCTTCTGTCTGTAACAGGAGCTTCTCAGTATGTGCAGGTAATCCCTTCTAAAGCAGTTTTTTTTTGTGTGTGAATTTTACCCCCCTTTTCTCCCCAATTTCGTGGTATCCAATTGTTAGTAGCTACCATCTTGTCTCATCGCTACAACTCCCGTACGGGCTCATGCGTCCTCCGATACACAACCCTACCAAGCCGCACTGCTTCTTAACAGCGCGCATCCAACCCGGAAGCCAGCCGCACCAATGTGTCGGAGGAAACACCGTGCACCTGGCAATCTTGGTTAGAGTGCACTGTGCCCGGCCCACCACAGGAGTCGCGATGAGACAAGGATATCCCTACCGGCCAAACCCTCCCTAACCCGGACGACGCTATGCCAATTGTGCGTCGGCCCACAGACCTCCCGGTCGCGGCCGGTTACGACAGAGCCTGGGCGCGAACCCAGAGTCTCTGGTGGCACAGCTGGCGCTGCAGTACAGCGCCCTTAACCACTGCGCCACCCGGGAGGCCTAAAAGCAGATTTTTTGAAAGATATTACGAAGAACTGCACAAGTGTTGCTAAGGCTCTCCACTTTCTGGAGGACCGAGTTTTGAAATCATTGGAATGCCAAGTGGAAGCAGAGTATGATACCTAAGGAGATGGAGAAAATCCAGGCATTTGATTGCAAACGCGGAGGGAGTCGAAAAGAGAACAGAAGATTGTTGTATAGAATACCTGTCTGGATTACATCTTCAAACTAAGGGCAACCATGGCATCCGTGACAGAGAGGGATAAGCGTTCATCCATGAATATGGGTAAGAATCTAGCTAGATACATTTTCAGATATTATACGTTTCTAATTTTGTCAGAAGGTTATCTTCATTGCAAGTTAAAGTGTACAGTTAGCTGGCTAGCCAATGTTAGCTGGCTGGCTCGCTAGCTAGCTAACGTTACGTGTATGATCTGTGCAGTAATGTTATTCGCATCTCAGATCCATTTGCCTTGCTAGTTAGCTAGCTACTTAACATTGAACCAAGCTAGTTGGTTAGCTTTAGCTACCTGTAGATTAATGCAGTAACATTATGTGTTGGGATTAAAGTTCAAATGACTCCACTATGCAAGGAACCACTTCACTCTATCCTTTACACCTAAAAAGCTAGAAAAATAAAAAACATTGTTTAGAAAGTAGCTTTTAGTTGCCTGGTTTGGTAGATTGACATATCATGAATTTAGTATGTCACTGCGACACCTGTATACAGACAAGTTGATAGAATTAATATAAACCAGCCTTTAAATCTTGAAATCTTTGGAATACTCCACGTTCAGCACATGGCCTCATGTGAATCCTTCAAGAGATGAGTGGGGCTAAAACAAAGAGCTTTCCAGTAGATGTCCCAACATTCAAGGCCCATTTTCTCAAAAGTGGGGTTATAAGTTTATTAACTTTCAAAGCAGAATTTTATTTCCATTTCGTCCTCAACTGCAGTGTATGATATACCATTTTCTAGCTCTGAGTCTATACTTTTATCCAATGTAAAACACAATTTCAAAGTTTGCTACATAAGACTGAATCGAGACGGTCGGTCACACTTTGTCTGTGCTTTGACTATAACTTCTGACTATACGTTCCAAGATGCTGATGTGTGCTTGATAATGATTTGGTGCTAGTCAGACTCACACTTCCTCCATCTCCACATCGTCCTCCACAGAGAGCAGCAAGTAGGGGTTGTAGGAGGCCGGGCGGAACTTATGGCCCGTCAGGAAGAAGAATGCCAGTGTGGCCAGCTCATCCAATAGCTGAAGACAAGGAGCGAGATCAAGAAAGACATGGGTAGTAGGAAAAATGTTGTCAGTACATAGTAACCGAAAAAAACAAAAGCCTTTCAAAGTGGATCAAAAATGCTTTTTTCCCAAGCAAAACTGGTTTTAAAGTACACTGTTCAAAAAAAATAAAAGGGAACACTAAAATAACACATTCTAGATCTGAATGAATCAAATATTATTATTAAATACTTTTCTTTACATAGTTGAATGTGCTGACAACAAAATCACACAAAAATATTATCAATGGAAATCAAATTTATCAACCCCCTGGAGGTCTGGATTTGGAGTCACACTCAAAATTAAAAGTGGAAAACCACACTACAGGCTGATCCAACTTTGATGTAATGTCCTTAAAACAAGTCAAAATGAGGCTCAGTAGTGCGTGTGGCCTCCACGTGCCTGTATGACCTCCCTACAACGCCTGGGCATGCTCCTGATGAGGTGGCGGATAGTCTCCTGAGGGATCTCCTCCCAGACCTGGACTAAAGCATCCGCCAACCCCTGACAGTCTGTGGTGCAACATGGCGTTGGTGGATGTAGCGAGACATGATGTCCCAGATGTGCTCAATTGGATTCAGGTCTGGGGAACGGGTGGGCCAGTCCATAGTATCAATGCCTTCCTCTTGCAGGAACTGCTGACACTCCAGCCACATGAGGTCTAGCATTGTCTTGCATTAGGAGGAACCCAGGGCCAACCGCACCAGCATATAGTCTCACAAGGGTTCCGAGGATCTCATCTCGGTACCTAATGGCAGTCAGGCTACCTCTGGCGAGCACATGGAGGGCTGTGCGGCCCCCCAAAGAAATGCCACCCCACACCATGACTGACCCACCGCCAAACCGGTCATGCTGGAGGATGTTGCAGGCAGCACAACGTTCTCCACGGCGTCTCCAGACTGTCACATGTGCTCAGTGTGAACCTGCTTTCATCTGTGAAGAGCACAGGGCGCCAGTGGCGAATTTGCCAATCTTGGTGTTCTCTAGCAAATGAAAAACGTCCTGCACGGTGTTAGGCTGTAAGCACAACCCCCACCTGTGGGCCTCGGGCCCTCATACCACCCTCGTGGAGTCTGTTTCTGACCGTTTGAGCAGACACATGCACATGTGGCCTGCTGGAGGTCATTTTGCAGGGCTCTGGCAGTGCTCCTCCTACTCCACCTTGCACGAAGGTGGAGGTAGAGGTCCTGCTGCTGGGTTGTTGCCCTCCTACGGCCTCCTCCACGTCTCCTGATGTACTGGCCTGTCTCTTGGTAGCACCTTCATGCTCTGGACACTACGCTGACAGACACAGCAAACCTTCTTGCCACAGATCGCATTGATGCGCCATCCTGGATGAGCTGCACTACCTGAGCCACTTCGGTGGGTTGTAGACTCCGTCTCATGCTACCACTAGAGTGAAAGCACTGCCAGCATTCAAAAGTGACCAAAACATCAGCCAGGAAGCATAGGAACTGAGTAGTGGTCTGTGGTCACCACCTGCAGAACCACTCCTTTATTGGGGGGGGGTGTCTTGCTAATTGCCTATAATTTCCACCTGTTGTCTATTCCATTTGCACAACAGCATGTGAAATTTATTGTCAATCAGTGTTGCTTCCTAAGTGGACAGTTTGATTTCACAGAAGTGTGATTGACTTGGAGTTACATTGTGTTGTTTAAGTGTTCCCTTTATTTTTTTGAGCAGTTTATTTAACTTGGACTAATATATATATATACACACACACACATATATATATATAGTCCAAGTATTATTTTACCGTTAAACAAAACATAGGTGCACACCCACCTGGTACAGCCACTTCCACTGAAAGGGAACAATGAACTTGATGAGAATTGCGATTATACGGGTGAAATAAATATAGCATACAATCTGAAGGAGAGAGAGAGAAATACAGACATTAGATAAATGATAAACAATTTTCTAAACACAGATATTAATAAGAAACCCGGGGGATCCTTCTTTTCAGTCACACTTTTTAGAGAGCGAGAGAGACAGGCAAAAGGGGAAACAGAAAGAAAAACAAGTTTACAAGGCATAATCAGGAAGATTGGCTGACAATATGAACGTTGATACAACAGAGAGAGAAGGGGGAGAAAGCGAGAAAACTAAAGCGCAACCCCTTTGGTCTGCAGAGAGGACATTACAATAAGAGATGAACATGTTAAACACCAACAAGACAGATAAAGAAATCAAAAACAGAATGTCCGAGAGCGAGACACCTCAACAGTTGTAATATCTTTATGGAGGGGTTTTCATACGTGGCTATTCACGATTCAATTAATACAAAGAGGGAGATGTAATGACTCCACCGAAGTGGAATGGATGAAAGATGAAGTAAGACCCGTGCACACATATACTGTACAGACTCCCTAAGAACACGGCACTTCAATACAGCTATCACTTTTCCTAGCAGGTCAGGATAATTAAATGTAGCGGGGTTAGCGAAAATGCTCTCCAAACCTGCTACGAAAAGACACGTGTGTCGAAGTGGAGTGTTTTTAGGGAGTTCTGTACAGACAGACGTAGACACAATGCTGGGTTTGTTTCCATTTAAAAAGGCGTACATGTGGCTGTGTGTATGCATGTGTGTGTGTGCAAGCAAGTGTGTGTGTGTGGCCTATCGTCACACCTGCAGTGTGTATTGATGGAGCTGTGTGTGAGGAGAAAGAGTGTCTGAAGAGCATGACAAGAGGAACATTACCATCACATAGTAGTGCCTGAAGAGCTTCAACTGGGCAAGGTTGATAGCAGCTGCAAAAAAAAAATGACATTCATTATTAGTAAGATAGCAAAGACCTGTGAGAGCTTTTTAGTAACACACACATCTGTCATCCCCCTCCAAAAATAAACATGGCTCATTTGAGACACCTTTTAGAGCAGTTAGGAGATGAAGAAAAAGGTTTTCTATAAGTAGAGTATGACACTTTTTATTAAAACACCTCTAAAAAGAACATTGAATGAATCAGACGGGTAAAGGTTAGGGGAACCTCTAATTTGAGGAGTTTTGCATGATGATTCAAAAAGCAAGTGATCCAAGACGTTTGGCCCGATATAAATCCGTAGAAGGCTAAAAAGGCCCATCAGAGAAGGCTGTATTGGATGTAATAACGCTGCAAAGTGCCTTGATGCAATCTGAACCCCTTCCAACAGAAATGTGACCCGAGGGGAAATAAATGGAGGGCGACATGTACAGTCATTCATCATTCTCACACTGTACAACTTCCTCCACAGAAGTGGGACTTCAAAAAGGGGACAGTAAGCTATAAGTATGGATCTTACTGTGGCCTACTTAGGACAAAACAAGCCACTTTGAAACCAGGTGAGCAATTATGGAAGTGCCATAACAACCTAGTGTGGAATCGAGGAATTTGAACGCTTTGTGCCGTAATCTACTCAGCCTGTGGTGGTTACCTACCCATAGAGACAGACGTCTGAAGCTACACTAGGTTATTCAACCCTAAAACATTTATAGAAAGACTCCTGCGCTTTCTAGCAGACAAGGTAGACATACAGACATTCATGTGGCTCTGAGTGATAACGTTTGCTCTGATAAATAAATCATATCACACATACTGTGCACACACAATTTCGACACTAAGAAGCGACGCGCTAAGGGAGTTGATACAGGTGCACTGATGAGGAAACTAAACTCAATTAGCTGCATGGAAACAAACAGTGGATTGTTCATTTGAAATGGTTACTCCATTATCTCTATGGGCTGTTCATTGACTTTAAGGAGCAACCACGTGGAATTGGAACTGGTCAATCAATTACATTTTATAACTGGTCACCCAGAGAGAAAAAAATAACTTGAAGGCACGATTCCTAAATCTTCATGAATGTTGACTGAAAATTGACTTTTTCTCATACTGAATTGTAACCGATATAGTTTTGGTCAGACAGCAACCCATTTCTATTTGATCTGTTAAACAACTAGGAATTATAACACTAACACCAAGAATATATGGTATGAACTCTCTCTTTACAGTCGAAATGGCACAAAAAATCTCTTGTGGATTGTAACAGCTGTGGATTTGGTGAGGTCTGTCCTATATCATACTGCCTATTGTTCAATTAAAGAACTGTGGAATGGAGTCTGTACAAAATGAGACATTTGACACAATTCACACACAGACAGAACCTTCTATGAGCTCCCATTCATGATAGGAATGTCATGAGAGCCAGCTCATTGACAAGTGCTATAAGATGAGCCCAACCTGAATGTATGTGAAATGGCCTGACATTTCAGTAATGAAACAGATCTGGTAGCTGTGCTTTTCCCTTTCCTCGCCTGGTCTAATCACAAGTAGAAGGGGAATTAATTAGGTGGCTGATAACTTCAACAGTAAAACTTCTGCATGGAACAAGGAGAAGGGGAGCACAATAGGCCAGTGGTATTCTACTGTTACCCTAAGAGTTCCGGAGAGTGATGGTTTTTTGTTCTACCCAATAAATAAACTGAACAAAATTATAAAAACGCAAACATGTAAAGTGTTGGTCCCATGTTTCATGAGCTGAAATAAGATATCCCCGAAATTTTCCATACGCACAAAAAGCTTATTTCTCCCAAATTTTGTGCACAAATTTGTTTACATCTCGGTCAGTGAGCATTTATCATTTGCCAAGATAATCCACCCAACTGACAGGTCCGGCATATCATAAGATAATTAAACAGCATGATTTAAATCAGGGACAATAGGTCACTCTAAAATGTGCAGTTTTGTCACACAATGCCACAGATGTCTCAAGTTCTGAGGGAGTGTGAAATTTGCATGCTGACTGCAGGAATGTCCACCAGAGCTGTTGACAGAGAATGTAATGTTAATTTCTCTACCATAAGCCGCCTCCAACGCCGTTTAACAGAAATGTCAGTACGCCCAACCGGCCTCACAAACACAGACCATATGTAACCACACCAGCCCAGGACCTCCACATGCGGCTTCTTCACCTGCAGGATCATCTGGGACCAGGCACCCGGACAGCTGATGAAACTGAGGAGTATTTCTGTCTGTAATAAAGCCTTTTTGTGGGGAAAAACTCCTTCCGATTGGAGAGCCAGCCCCAGTCAGTCATGTGAAATCCATAGATTAGGGCCTAATGAAATTATTTCAATTGACTGATTTCCTTATATGAACTGTAACTCAGTAAAATTGTTATATGTTGTGTTTTATGTTCAGTATAATTGCACACACCTGTTGTCCCTGGTCTAAAGCAGTCCCTGATTAGAGGGGATCGATAAAAAAAATGCAATGGAACTGGCATTGAAAGGCACTAGACCATATTATATATCACATATGGAGGAAATGTTGGTGAGCAGGAACAGGCCATTTTTGGGGGGGGGACAAAGAAAAAGCGTTTCGGGAAGAAAAGAAAACCAATTCGTACACCAAGGCAACGGCATTAGATCTTGGTGTCGTTTTCTAAAGACAAGCGCTTAGGGGACATATGGCAGGGGTCGGCAACCCTGGTTCTTCATGTTTCTGATTTAACCAACCTAGAAGACTAGGTGTGTTAAATTAAGGCAATCACTGAACTGATCAATTAGCTCAGTTGGCCAGGTATGGTGCCTAGTTGGAACAAAGTCCTGCAGTAACTGTGGCACTCCAGGAACAGAGTTGCCTACCCCTGCCATAGGGTATCCTGCTATGCTTTGAGAGGCCTTATTGCTCTCGACTGACTAAGCTCACAGAACAAAAAGCTAAAAAAGGACCCTATTTGGCAGTATATTGGCAAGGGGACAGGACACCGTTATGTTAGCTTCAGCATATCTTTACCGAGAAAACCGAATAGGAACCTACAGTTAACTTCGTCAGAAAAAAAGCTTCTATTGGTTCTCTCCTGACTCATCCATCTGAGACATCCATCTTTCTTTGAAATGAAAAAAAATAAACCTGGAGCCTTCACATTTGTATGAGCTATAGCAAGTTCCTAGGCAATATGACTTGGCAGCGGCATATGTTCGTACTGGTCCCCTGTGGAAATCGAACCCACAACCCTGGCATTGCAAGTGCCATGCTCTACCAACTGAGCCACACAAGCTACCGAGACATTGGTTTACCAACAAAAGAGTGTGGAACTGCGCAACTATAAGCATGTAAACCCTGGCATGGAAATAGTTAAAGGCTCTCTCATTCACATCCGCAGCTCATCCACAGCTCCTGACCATCATAAGCCAATCAGAGATTTAACCAATCAAAGCTCTTATAAACCTCAAAATTAACCACCCCAATGACAACACCTTGGGTCCCAACTTTCCTCAATATCTGAATGTGTGGGAGTGAAGGTTCAAATAAAGCTGAACTCTGACCGACTATGATGAGGAATGCAGGGTGAAGTACAAACAGTGAAGGGCAATGAATAAGTTAGTCAGAGAGCATCCAGCTACGGCAGAGCAAAACACTCACTGTAAAACTAAGCTTTTAGGAGAAAGTCAAAAATAACACTGCCCATGACCTAGATCAGGATTTGCCCTTAAAATATTCACAGACCACCATTTCACTCCAAACTACTTTGTTCTTTTTCTCAAAAGACTTTGGGAATTGTTTAAACTTTTATGAGAGGTTACTTGGGTTGTAACAGGAAACTAGCTGGGGTGAAAAACTATTCCAGACCACAGTTTTATACTCTGTGGTTGGGAGTAGGACCATGGACACGAGGATATGGAGTTGATTTTAAGTGGAAATGTCCCATTAGATGAAAGATTTTAACTCCCTGCTTGCCCTTGTTATTGAATATGCTGTCGCAGTAAGGTGGCCAACTGCAGAGAAGCACTGGCTCACAAAAATGAATGTTTTCTTAAGCGAAAAGGAAGCATACCTTTCCCATCTGTTGATGAGGCCTCTTGTAAATGTCTGATGGACCTGTGGACAAGTGAGAAAAGGAGAAATGTCATACCAAGTGGAAAACTGGAGGAGAGTGGCCATTATCTAAAATAATCGCTCTTTCAAAGAAGTCAGCTGGTCTCTGGGTACTTTGGGGCGGGGCACCTAGAAAACCAAAACCTTGGGGAAACACTGCCCATAGAGAACCTCAGAACTCACCAGACCACGGGGAAGAGGATGGCGCCGCAGCACAGCAGGTCCACCAGGAAGAGCACCTCTTTCCACAGGCCGTACTCCGTGGTGCCCTCCTCTGTGGACTCTAAGATGATGTACGCCACGTTGGCCAGCACCTGGAGGGGTCAAAGGTCATGTGCTCCCATCAGTGCCACTGCATTCCCCACTAGGTTGCTTTTTGGGTAAAGATTTCTAAGATCAGCCTATCCCTTGTCACTATATAAATATGACCCATCATCATGGTAGTCATGCCTTTTGGCACAAATCTGGGATCAGCCTACCTTGTCATTGTAGATGTTATCAAGTACAATGGTAATCTTGCCTCAACAGTTAGATGGTTCTTGATGGATGGTATTGTACCTGTAGTGGAATGACAATCATGAAGATCTTCTTGTCCTTATCCGAGAGGATGTGCTTGACAAAAGCCCAGCCGGTCCCTATCAGAGCAATGGTGATGAATAAGAGTGCCCCCTTCAGTCTGCAGGAAGAAACAAGCACTGCACGCTCATACCAAGTGACAAAACGACATTGATAAGTTTCAGTGCAGGTGAAGCGGAGACAGAGGCCATTTTACTGGTGAGACTTACAGGTGAGTGATGTAGTAGACCACAGCCCATCCTTCTATGGGGAAGCCCTGGTTAGAGATGTAGTAGTAGTCAATCTGGAAGACAAATGTCTCAGACATCAGTTAATGACTCAAGCGGATGTAAAAAAAAGGACAAACTAAATTATATTCTATTTGATTGAATTTTTACTTCAAAACTTGGAAGCACCCCTTTTTTGCAGTTAAATACAGCAAGGCTTGGATTGTAGTCCGTGTGCTCACCGCGTGGAAGATGAGTGACAGAGACTTGGTGAAGGGGAGAGCAGTCATGAGCCAGTGGATTTTATAGACATCAGCACTGCCAGAGAAAGAACAAGAGGAGGTAGAGAGAGAGAGAGAGAAAAAAAGAGGGAATTAACATTGGTTAGGTTTATGCCATTACATGAATAATTAATCTCAGCAAGGGAAATAAGAGTATGATGATTTTACGTTGGTATGGAGGTAAATGTGTGGCTATCTGGTGCCCTCTACTGGTCAATGTAAAACAATGCAGGTGTGACTGAGGCAAGACCACTGCTATTCATTTACATTTTAGTCATTTAGCAGATGTACTTTTCTAGACCAACTTACAGTTAGTGTATTTCCACAGCATTTGCTCAGGAGCTCATAGAGCAGTCAAAGAACTCTGAGGTAGAAGGTCATGACATGAGACAAAGGGTAGCACACTGTGGCATGCTGACTGATCAGATTAGTGAAGAAAATGAGATACCTAGTCAGTTGCACAACTGAATGCATTCAACCAAAATGTGTCTTCCAACCCCTCTGAATCAGGACAAATACAATAGTCATGAATTATTATTCAAGTCTTAAGGAAGGCACAGCCATTATCAAAACAGTGCTGACATCTCCTGTGCCTCAATTACACCCCCCGCCCCCCCTCCTCCTCCTCCTGGGTAACTCACCGCTGAGTGCGGAGAACGTGCAACCACAGTGTGCCGAGGAAAAAGAAGAACATAGACATGATGATGTAGAGCTTGGGCAGGGGGATCTCCCCAGCAGACAGGAAGCTGTTGGGGTTCTTCTCTTCGATGTTGATCTGAAAGCATCACAAATGTTTGCTATAGCTACTGTATAACCATCTGAAGATTTGACCATTCAGACACAAATGAGCTAAAATATGAGCTAAAAGTGTGGCTAATGAATAATGTTTAATTTGATTTTAAACAATGTTCAGGATGTGATTTAGACTAAATAGAAAATTAGGAAAAAGTTGATATTGGTACAGGGCTAGGTCCATTTCAATGACGTATGAATAGGGAATGATGTCCTCCTGACAAATCAGGAAAAATCCCACCCGATAAACCAGATACAAACTTCAACTTGCAACAAAAGAAAACTACGAAGAGGGTGAAAGAAACACACTCACTTCAATGCTGAAGCGGAGGGGGTTAACCATCTGAGTGTCTTTGCTGTAGCAGTTGTGGAAGTAGAAGTTGTACAGGCCTTGCTGCTCGTCTGTGCTGACGTTGAAGTGAAACTGCACGCAGGGAGGGGGGAAACCCTGTGATCTGTGTAGCCCAACTCAAGCTAAAGAAATTATATTAGCCTGGTGAACGAGCCTTACCTGAAAGGAGAAGACTTCTTTGTTTCTATGGAGTGGAAAAGGCACTTCAGACTTTTTCTGTGAATATCAAGAGAGTGGGATCAGAAGACGTGCGTTGATGAAACGACGGCTGGATCGCAATCCTTAAAAAGTCCTCATTCACAACCCCTTGGCTAAATTAGTAACTGGGTAAAACCCTTTATCTGGGATGCAGCCCTTGGGAGCAACTGGTTTTCCTGTACAATTTCTATTTGGTGACAGACCGACATAGATAAGTGAGAACAGGTCCCTTGGTGAATCAAAACCACTTAATCAGTTTTCAGAGGAAAAAAAGTGACAGTCCAAACCAGAGATAAAGCATGTTGGAATTGCTGTGCAAATAAACTTGTTACACAAAACGTTTGGTTGAATAATACTTCAATTTAAATGTGCAAGAGCAAAGTTGTATAAATTATGACCCAGGAAACAGTCACGTATTTTAATGGTGTATGACCCCAAGAGCTTTGTAATTTGCTTACAAAACCGTCAGACACCAGGGCTCCAATGAAAAAGATGTACCTTTTTATTGCGTGCCGTCGGCATGGGTAAATGGACGAGGTAGCAAGATTGAGATCCAGATACTTATTTTCTTATATTGGTTGAGGTCAAAGGGTGAAAGAGTATCTATACTGAACAAAAATACACTGCTCAAAAAAATAAAGGGAACACTAAAATAACATATCCTAGATCTGAATGAAATATTCTTATGAAATACTTTTTTCTTTACATAGTTGAATGTGCTGACAACAAAATCACACAAAAATTATCAATGGAAATCAAATTTATCAACCCATGGAGGTCTGGATTTGGAGTCACACTCAAAATTAAAGTGGAAAACCACACTACAAGCTGATCCAACTTTGATGTAATGTCCTTAAAACAAGTCAAAATGAGGCTCAGTAGTGCGTGTGGCCTCCACGTGCCTGTATGACCTCCCTACAACACCTGGGCATGCTCCTGATGAGGTGGCGGATGGTCTCCTGAGGGATCACCTCTCATACTTGGACTAAAGCATCCGCCAAATCCTGGATAGTCTGTGGTTGAACGTGGTGTTGGTGGATGGAGCAAGACATGATGTCCCAGATGTGCTCAATTGGATTCAGCTGTGCGGCTCCCCAAAGAAATGCCACCCCACACCATGACTGACCCACCGCCAAACCGGTAATGCTGGAGGATGTTGCAGGCAGCAGAACGTTCTCCACGGCGTCTCCAGACTGTCACATGTGCTCAGTGTGAACCTGCTTTCATCTGTGAAGAGCACAGGGCGCCAGTGGCGAATTTGCCAATCTTGGTGTTCTCTGGCAAATGCCAAACATCCTGCACGGTTTTGGGCTGTAAGCACAACCCCCACCTGTGGACGTCGGGCCCTCATACCACCCTCATGGAGTCTGTTTCTGACCGTTTGAGCAGACACATGCACATTTGTGGCCTGCTGGAGGTCATTTTGCAGGGCTCTGGCAGTGCTCCTCCTGCTCCTCCTTGCACAAAGGCGGAGGTAGCGGCCCTGCTTCTGGGTTGTTGCGCTCCTACGGCCTCCTCCACGTCTCCAGATATACTGGCCTGTCTCCTTGTAGCACCTCCATGCTCTGGACACTACGCTGACAGACACAGCAAACCTTCTTGCCACAGATCGCATTGATGTGCCATCCTGGATGAGCTGCACTACCTGAGCCACTTGTGTGGGTTGTAGACTCCGTCTCATGCTACCACTAGAGTGAAAGCACCGCCAGCATTCAAAAGTGACCAAAACATCAGCCAAGAAGCATAGGAACTGAGAAGTGGTCTGTGGTCCCCACCTGCAGAACCACTCCTTTATTGGGGGTGTCTTGCTAATTGCCTATAATTTCCACCTGTTGTCTATTCCATTTGCACAACAGCATGTGAAATGTTTTGTCAATCAGTGTTGCTTCCTAAGTGGACAGTTTGATTTCACAGAAGTGTGATTGACTTGGAGTTACATTGTGTTGTTTAAGTGTTCCCTTTATTTTTTTGAGCAGTGTATAAATACAACATGTAAAGTGTTGGTCCCATGTTTCATGAGCTGAAATAAATTATCCCAGAAGTTTCCCATATGCACAAAAAGCTTATCTTTCAAATTTTGTGCACAAATTTGTTTACACCCCTGTTAGTGAGCATTTCTCCTTTGCCAAGATAATATGCCACACCTGTCAGGTAGATGGATTAAGAAGCTGATTAAGCAGAATGATCATTACACAGGTACTGGGGCCAATAAAAGGCCACTCTAAAATGTGTAGTTGTGTCACACAACACAAAGCCAGTTTTAAAAGGTAGCGTGCAATTGGCATACTGACTCCAGGAATGTCTACCAGAGCTGTTGCCAAAGAATGTAATGTTAATTTCTCTACCATAAGCCGCATGTTGTTTTAGAAAATTTGGCAGTATGTTCAACCGGCCTCACAACATGTCTATGGCGTTGTGAACAGAGTGCCCCATATTGGTGGGGTTATGGTATTGGCAGGCATAAGCTACAGACCACAAACACAGCATTTTATCGATGGCAATTTGAATGCACAAAAATACTGTGACAAAATCCTGGCCCATTTTTTTTTTTAAAGGCATATGTGACCAACAGATGCATGCCTGTATTCCCAGTCATGTGAAATCCATAGATTAGGGCCTAATGAATTTATTTCAATTGACTGATTGTCTCATATGAACTGTAACTCATAAAAATCTGAAATTGTTTCACATCGCTTTTATATTTGAGTTCAGATATGTTATATGAATATTCTTACCTCTGCAACATCCCGCTTGGGTTTACTCTCACCTACGATTCAAATGACAACATTGAGAACAACTTTAGTACAACAGATAACAATATATTCAACCATTGGTCATAACTTACACTGCTCAAATGCATAATTTCTCAGCTACCTCGAACTTTGGCGTAAATCTACCATCAATGCAAGTTTAAAACATGTCCTCATCTCAAGTCAGTATTTATTCAGCCCTAAATAAAAATGTATGAACTGTAATGAGGAACCATACCATCACCATGGTCTCCCACAGGGTTTGTGTCATCTTTCCCCTTTACATGTTTCTGTTGGTCAGCTCCAGTCTCAATGCCTATTGTCTCTTTGAGGCCAGGGAGGATGTCAGGGAACACATTATCCTCAGATGACATCTTCATCTTTACCCTGAGTGACACACAAACAAAATACATGTTTAGCCAAAGTTATGGTATAACATGCCGGTGGCAATAACTTTAAAAAAAATGTTTGGCTGCTTAACTTCTTGGTGACTGGGGGCAGTATTGAGTAGCTTAGATGAATAAGGTGCCCAGAGTAAACTGCCTGCTACTCAGCCATAAAAGCTAGAATATGCATATAATTAGTAGATTTGGATAGAAAACACTCTGAAGTTTCTAAAACTGTTTGAAAGTCTCATATGGCAGGCGAAAACCTGAGAAAAAATCCAACCAGGAAGTGGGAAATCTGAGGTTGGTCGTTGTTCAACTCATTCCCCATTGAAGATACAGTGTGATATTGGTCATGTTGCACTTCCTACGGCTTCCACTAGACGTCAACAGTCTTTAGAACCTTGTTTGATGCTTCTACTGTGAAGTAGGGCCGAATGAGAGGGGATTGAGCCAGGTGTCTGGCAGATTGCCACGAGCTTGTGACGCACGGTCATGTGAAAGTTAGCTTGCGTTCCATTGCTTTTCTACAGACAAAGGAATTCTCCGGTTGGAATATTATTGAAGATTTATGATAAAAATATCCTAAAGATTGATTCTATACTTCATTTGACATGTTTCTACGACCTGGAATATAACTTTTTGGACTTTTCGTCAGACCTTTCGGCTTGACTTGCACACGCGTTTGGATTTGTTTACCAAACTCCCTAACAAAAGGAGGTATTTGGACATAAATGATTAACTTTATCGAACAAATCAAACATTTGTGAAACTGGGATTCCTGGGAGTGCATTCTGATGAAGATTAAAAGGTAAGTGAATATTTATAATGCTACTTCTGACTAATGTTGACTCCACAACATGGCGGATATCTCTTTGGCTGTTTTGGTCTCTGAGCGCCGTACTCAGATTATTGCATGGTATGCTTTTTCCGTAAGGTTTATTTGAAATATGACACAGCGGTTGCATTAAGGAGAAGTTTATCTAAAGTTCCATGTATAATAGTTGTATCTTTTATCAATGTTTATTATGAGTATTTCTGTAAATTGATGTGGCTCTCTGCAAAATCACTGTATGTTTTGGAAGCAAAACATTACTGGACCAATGTAAACTGAGATTTTTGGATATAAATATGCACTTTATCGAACAAAACATACATGTATTGTGTAACATGACGTCCTATGAGTGTCATCTGATGAAGATCAAAGGTTAGTGATTAATTTGATCTATATTTCTTCTTTTTGTGACTCCTCTCTTTGGCTGGAAAAATGGCTGTATGTGTTTTTGTGACTTGGTTCTGACCTAACATATGTTGTGCTTTCGCTGTAAAGCCTTTTTGAAATCAGACACGATGGGTAGATTAACAAGAAGTTTCTTTCATTTGGTGTATTGCACTTGTTAATGTAAGAAAGTTACATATTTCTAAAAAATATTTTTGAAATTCGCGCAATGCCTTTTCAGCGGAATGTTGTCGAGGGTTCCGGCCGTAAGAAGTTAAGTTATTGTTCTTAGCTGCATTGTTGGTTAAGTAAAAAATAAGTAACAAATAATTAAAGAGCAGCAGTAAAATAACAATAGCAGGAGGCTATATACAGGGGGTACCGGTACAGAGACAATGTGCGGGAGCACCGGTTAGTCGAGGTAATATATAGATGTCGAAGAGAGTTAGTGTGACCATGCATAGATAATAAACAGAGTAGCAGCGTAAAAGTGGGGGGGGGGGCAATGAAAATAGTCTGGGTAGCCATGTCATGACGTTGGCCTATGGGTAAGGTTTATGACCCTCCCCATAAATACCTTTCTCCCTCCCTCTCTCTTGACACAGAGGGACTCTTGATTAGCCTTTGTTAAACAGAGAGTCTGTGAAACATCAAACAAGTGGAGGGAAAAGAACCATATTTCGGTAATAGAACCAGTTGAAAATATGCGTTGGTACTTAATGAATATGATGTCAGTTCGGTTGTCATCTGAGACATTATGACTGATGACTGTATCTGGGAAAGTCTACAACACATTATAGTTATCAGATTCACATGGAATTGTTGTGCAATTCAATTGTTTAAATATAAAATTATTTGGTACCAGATGAAATGTAATTTTAGCTTCCAAATGAGAGATTTAGGTTTTCATAAGGTTAGGGCTCTGTTCAAATCAGTGGCCCGCCCCTGTGAAGAGACATGGGTTGTAGACTGAAACACACCCTTCTCCCTCCACTATATAAGCCCTTGACGAAAATGTAACTTTCTGTTCCGGGTACATTAGGATGACAATCCGATGTCAGAAGGGTTCAGATAATAACTAGAGAACGAAGCCAACCTCAGCGTGAGCTTTGGTTGCGAATGGTATGAACTTTGAACTCTTATTCGCTACAGAAGTGATACCTCCTAGCCGTTGAGTTAGCAACAGCAGCTGCAAACGTGGGCTAGGAAAGAACAGACAGAGTATCCCGTCTACCACACAACGACGTTACTACAACGTATTCAATTTACCAGCAGAGACATTCTTCAGAGGACAGGAAGATCTCTGTTGGCCAACACGACCAGCATTTTCAACCAACCTACCGAAGCTCAGAGTAAATATGTATTGCATTTTCCTTTTCCAAATGGGCGGTAATTCTAAATGATTCTAAATTCTAACCAATTTCCCATTTGGGTGATAGAGTAGCTGCCTACGGCCGATAGAGACATCGCTTCTCCCTTTGTTCTTCAGTCTTCCCGGTCTTTCACTCAAACCCAGCCCCCTTTTCTGTGTAACCAGTTGTCATATCTGTTCCATCCGCTAGGGACGTTTTCCTTTGACATAATTTGTAATCAAAGTATGATTCATTCTGTGTATATGTAATTCTGTGTGATTAGTTAGTTATTTAGTAAATAAATAATTAAACCCAATTTTGTATTTCTGATTCAACTTGTTAGCCAGGGTTCGTGAAGAACCAAGAATTTACAACTTTCAGATGAGACTGAATTATTAATATTAATATTATTAATTAATATTATTAATATTAATATTGACTGCTATTGATGTAAAATATTACTAGGTCTTTAAGAGTTTATTGGGAAGATAACAGCTCTATAAATATTATTTCGTGGTGCCCCGACTTTCTAGTTAACTTCTTATGGCTGCCATCCCGTTAACGGGATAATTGTTGTCACCAACCGCTGAATTGCATAGCGCCACATTCAAATAATATTACTAAAAATATTTATATTCATGAAATCACAAGTGCAATATTGCAACACACAGTTTAGCCTATTGTTAATCCACCTGTCGTGTCAGATTTAGAAAATATGCTTTACAGCGAAAGCAATCCAAGCATGTGTAAGTTTATCGATCGCTCAACAAAACATTATGTACACCTAGCATCAAGTAGCTTGGTCACGAAAATCAGAAAAGCAATTAAATTAATTGTTTACCTTTGATGATCTTCAGATGATTTCACTCACGAGACTCCCAGTTACACAATGTTTATTTTGTTCCATAAAGATGATTTTTATATCCAAAATACCTCCGTTTGTTTGGCGCGTTATGTTCAGAAATCCACAGGAAAGAGCGGAGACAAATTCCAAGTAGTATCCGTAAAGTCCACAGAAACATGTCAAATGTTTCTTATAATCAATCCTCAGGTTGCTTATAAACTATATAATCGATAATATATCAACTGCAAATGTCTTTTTCAGTCGGAGAGGGAAAGGCAATGGCTGCCCAAATTCTGTTACGCATACAAAACGCTGCTGGCACCCGGCCATATAATGACACGATGTTATCTTTCTCGCTCACTTTTCAAAATAAAAGCCTGAAACTATGTCTAAAGACAGTTGACACCTTGAGGAAGCGATAGGAACGGGAACCTGGTTGATATCCCTTTAAATGGAGCAAAGGCAGGCTATGGAGTTCTCAAAATAGAAGCCACTTTCTGGTTTGATTTTCCTCAGTTTTTCGCCTGCAATATCAGTTCTGTTATACTCACAGACAATATTTTGACAGTTTTGGAAACTTTAGAGTGTTTTCTATCCAATACTAATAATAATATGCATATATTAGCAACTGAGACTGAGGAGCAGGCCATTTAGTTTGGGCAACTTATTCATCCAATCTACTCAATACTGCCCCCCAGCCATAAGAAGTTAATTACATTTACACGATTAGCTCAATCAGGTAACATTCATTACAGAGAAAGGATTTTATAGAATAGCATGTCATATCACTTAATCCGGCATAGCCAAAGACATGACACATTTGATTAGTCGTTCAGGAGTCTTATGGCTTGGGGGTAGAAGTTGTTAAGAAGTCTTTTGGACCACGTTCAATGCCATCGGAAGAATCCCGGAACATATTCCAGTCTGTGTTAGCAAAACAGTCCTGTAGCTTAGCATCTGCTTCATCTGACCACTTTTTTATTGACCGAGTCACTGATGCTTCCTGCTTTCATTTTTGCTTGTAAGCAGGAACCAGGAGGATAGCATTATGGTCAGATTTGCCAAATGTATGGTGAGCTTTGTACGTGTGCATCTCTGTGTGTGGAGTGTGTGGAGTAAAGGTGTTCTAGAGTTTTTTTCCTCTTGTTGCACATGTAACATGCTGGTAGAAATGAGGTAAAACAGATTCAAGTTTCCCTGCAATAAAGTCCCCGGCCACTAGGAGCACCGCCACTGGATGAGCATTTTCCTGTTTGCTTATGGCCATATACAGCTCATTGACTGCACTCGGTTTGTGGTGGTAAATAGACAGCTACGAAGAATATAGATGAACTCTCTTGGTAAATAGTGTGGTCTACAGCTTATGAGAAACTCTACCTCAGGCAAGCAAAACTTGAGACTTCATATTTCGTGCATGAGCTGTTGTTTACAAATATACATAGACCGTTACCCCTTGTCTTACAAGAGACTGCTGTTCTATCCTGACAAAAAAAAAGTGTAAAACTGACCAGCTGTATGTTATTCATGTCGTCATTCAGCCACGACTCGGAGAAACATAAGATATTACAGTTTAATGCCCTGTTGGTAGGATATACGTGCTCGTAGTGAGTCTATTTTCTAATCCAATGATTGCCAACGTACAAAGGCAGACTACCCACTCGTCGTCAGATCCTTACAAGGCACCCAGACCTACATCCCCAATATATATTTGTCTCTTTCTCCTGCGAATGAGATTATGATGAGGGCCTTGTCGGGTGTCTGGAGTAGATCCTTTGTGTCCGACTCGTTAAAGAAAAAAATCTTCTTTCGGTACGAGGTGAGTAATCGCTGTCCTGATATCTAGAAGCTCTTTTCAGTCATAAAAGACGGTGGCAGAAACATTATGTATAAAACAAGTTAGAAATAATGTGGGGGAAAAAACATAATAGCACAATTGTTTAGTGGACTGTAAAACCGCAGCCATCAAGTTGACTAGCCTGATTAAATTTCAAAAACTATTTGTAAACAATGGTAACTCTTTGTAGAAGGGTACATGGGGTTCCCTGCGGTCAGATAGAAACTCACTCATTTTTCTTGAAGTCAAATAACAGCAATGCCACAGCGACGTCACTGCTGGGAGACTTCTTAAGGACACAGTAGTCCAGATCTTGATCATCCTGTGCACACACACACACACATTATTGATCTCATCCTGTTAGTAGGAGTACCTCCTGTGTAGGCCTAGTCCATGTTGAAAAGCTTCAGTAATAACAACAAACAGATCTTAGACTAGAATGGATACTCACCAAATATGTAGAGAAGCCATTGCTGCTTGTCCTATCCAGACTGAATCCAACCTGAATAGGAAACAGGCAAAGATGACAAAATAGATGTTGGTCAGAGCCATGCATTTTGCTAATAATAAGATTAAATGTACCTGGCTACATCATTTCCCAATGGGACTTCTCATGCAATGACAATTCCCAGAACAGTTATTGAACAGACCACTGACAGATATTGAAATTGATCTTACCGTGGAGCTGTCAATCTTGTCCAGATCCTCCCCAGTAAGGGTAAGACTGGACATATTCACTATCATGTAACCATGTTTGTAGAAGCCAAAAGTGTTCAGGTGGACTTTCTGTCGAATGTCATCCTGAAAGAATGTACATGACAAACAACATTTGATTTTGATCAAGGTCACTGTTAATTGACATTGTAGTATCAGTGCATTAGAGATTAGCTGGCCACCACACTTGGTCAATAACTGTGGCCTACCATTTTCAAATCATAGTACAAGGTGACCAGCTATTAAATCAAAAGCAACATAGCTAACAAGTGTTGTTTGTTAGCTAAAACGCTCAGTGGATAATATGTTAAATACAATTAGAGACGAGCAAGTATTGCGACCTTATGTCGTATCCACGCGTAATTAGCTACACTAGACGATGCATTTATTATGATGAACCGCTAGCTAGCTAGCAGCTAGGTCTGATTGGCATGTAACCCTATTCACTTGTATGCCAGTAAGCGGCCATATGAAACTGGCAAATAAACCTACCTCGAGTTTAAGATGATGTAACCTGCAATGGCTTTCTCTGAGAAATAACAAAAATAACACAATAGTAGCCGTAAACATATATATTTTGTCGGTCGCCATTTTTCTAAAAAAGCATACTTGCAAGCAACACACTTCCGGCAGGATTTACGCACTGACGCATAAAAAAAATGCTGCTACGTCGTACGTTTTTCTTGTTTTGCGTTAATCTTGTGTTTTGGGTAATACATTTTTCCTTGTGTTTTTGGTACTTTTCCTCGTTTGTTTAACAACAAATTACATGTTCTGCTTGAAACATTGAGAATGTAAAACAATTTAATCTTCATTACATTGGCTACATTCCAAGGCCCTGTACAAAGCAAGTCAATCACCAAATATCAATGATGGAAAGAGTTGAAAATGCAGTAACCACATCAATTACTAGCGCTTCCAAACAGGACAATATGATGCATAAGAAAACACATCTGTTAATGATGAATTTAATTAAGTGCACATACATTTAAAACTATAGAATTTCTCTGAAATGTTAAGACCACTTTGAAAGAGATTTGGGAATAGTCTAGCAGTTTCTAAACCCCAGAGAAATATTGGCTACATTCCAGGCCAACTACATTGCAGTCACCTGCCAGATCGTACAACGCCTGGATCATATCAGCTACCTGTAGCATATAATGTAGCAATCTTATACCTGGCTGTGCAGTCGATAATAGGTCACCCATTAGTTGCTGTGTGTACTGCAGCATGACTGCAATATAGTCAGACTAGAACAGGGCCAATCACTCAAATCAAGGGCTAATTTCCATGGTACTTTGGGTATAAGCATTAGTCCAAAACGTTTTGCAACAGGAAACAATAGTTTCTACTTTCTATTGGACAAATTCATGTAGAGCCCTCCCTGTTTTATTCCGTTGGGTTCCTAGATTAAGACGGGTCTGTGTGTTTCTTTACAGTGGACGTACAATTGCACTCTCAGACACAAATTTCCAAGGCAGTGAACATTTTGAAATGTTAATGTCACAAAGCAACTGCAGTATAAAAGACTTAATCAATTATGACAGCTTAGAGTAATTTACAGACATGTTAGTTTACATCGTGCTCAACGCTAAAGGTCTAGTTTTATTGTAGAGGTGTTACATTTTGATTTAACAAGGGAGAATCTCTGATTTACCAAGACGATGACAGCTACACGAAGCACATTTGAAATGTGTAAGAACAGTCAACATATAATGCAAGTCCGCGAGATCGGCAAATGAGGAGCTCACTAAGAAATAGTGAAACAAAATTTACACTGTTCTCTTTGTAAGAAATCCAGTTCATGTTGCAACCCTCTCCCTATGTGTCTCTAATTGGTAGCAATGAAAGGACAGTAAAGAAAGCCATTCTTGTACACAACCCAAAGAAACGTACTGGGTGGAAAGAGTGAGGCCTTTGACTAACCGTTTCCACCTGTCATTTTCGGGGCCTCCCGTCCCACTGCCTTCTTCTCAAACGCTTTTAAAGCACAACACCACTTTGCGTAAACAATAACAGTAAACACCCGTGTCATACTAGAAGGCGCACAAATTAACCCCCCCCAAGAGGCCATGTAAACAGTTTTGGCTTCAAATATAAGACTTAAGGATAATATTTGTTTTCTATTGTTGGAGACTATTTGACTTGAATCCATGTGTTGCATGAGCCAGTTTATAATTGCATAATCCATTAATTAGTAGTAATAACTTATTGGTTAGGATATTGGGACTGGAGATTTATTGCAGTGCAGGGGAGGCTAGATTGTGTGTGAGAGACTATAGTCTCTCTTACACACACCTGCCCACAAAGGATCTGGACTCATGCTAACATCAATAGGGGGGGGAACAGAGTTCTTGCCCAGCACTGACTGACTGACTGTTTATCCTAGACCCAAAGAGGTGACCCCACCTAGCCAGAAGGCATAAATATATATGCATGTGTGACCGGTTTGTGTGCTATGGAGCTGTAGCATCCAGTTGTGTAATACATATAGTTTAAGCTTCCTTTGGTGTCTATCTGGAATTTGTACCAGAACCACTGATTGTTCTGTATCTCTGGTTCTTTTCATAGTGTACTGATGTGTATATATTTTAAAATTTCATTTTGGGCTCATCTGTAAAAGAGACCACAGTCTCAAAATGACTCCCTGTCACAATAAAATAACGTGTGATCCTCAGTAAGGCTTTGTGTGGTACGGGCTAAAACATTTGACATGAACTTGTATTGGCCAGAGCTCTCTATTTATCAATTGAAATGCAATGGCCATTTCTATTATGCTTACCAAGGACTGGGGGTGACACAAAACCCTGTTGCCTGGTACAAATTGAATAACCTACCAGTAAGCATAGCTAACAAGCTTTCCCTTAGGCTGCATGATATCCCAGCATGTAGCTCTCTCCAGAGGGGGTTTCTTCTTGATTCTGCTTAACAGACAAATCAATCTGATCTATTGCTGTTCTGACAGAACCATCCCTTTAAGAGGCAAAGGAAGGGTCAAGGTGTTTCAGGACGCCCCCAACCAGATGGAGGCTTCCAGCGACGAGGACGTGGATGCCAGTGGCATCTCTTAGCGGAGCGGCTTTGGCTGTCACGCTGGGCTTGACGGGGATGACCCTCTTGTCTGGATGTGCCAAGACCGAGTCCCTGCCCTGGCTGAGCCACTGGAGGGCGCTGAGGATGCAGGGGAAAACTAAAGTTTTGCTGCAGCACTCAGCTGCCACCAGTGGGAGAACATCGCGTGAGATGAGCAGCTGGTCGCCGGGCTTCTCTTCCTGGCCGTTGAGCAGGCGCCAGCTCCTCTGGTTGTCCAGGCAACGGGTGAGCATGTTTTCCACAGAGACATTGAAGTTTTGTTGGTCTGAGGAGAGAGGGAAGGTGTTCGGGGGAGGGAGAAAGGTTACACAATGCTACCATGCTAGATTCTTCCAGAATCAAAATGGGTATAATTTAAAATGGCAGATCGTACCGTCAAAGGGAAATCACATGCAGAACGATTTGATTTTAGTTTCACTTTTCAAACATTAATAGCCAGAACATAAAAGCAACACTTCGGCCAATAGATTTATGACAACGTTTGCTGGTTTGGACACCATGTTAATAACACAGCAACATCTTTCTTTGCCCTTCCATTGACAGTGAAGTGAGAACATGCTCACATCCACACCAATGATTAACACAGATCGCGACGCATAATTACAACAGCAGAGCTATTCATTTAGTCATACTAGGCTACTGTTTGATCTGTCAAGCCGCAGTCATTGACAAAGTAGTTGATGTACGTTATGCCTTGCTAAAAATCACAATGTGATAGCCTTACCTGCGTTACATGATGCAATGGCCTCAGTGATGTTGGGGCAGAACACAGCAAAGTCAAAATGGCATGGCTGAAATCCCAATATAGAAAAAAACTAAATCAGTTAGTTGTCCTACAAACATGGCATATACTTTTACATTTTAGTCATTTAGCAAACACTCTTAACCAGAGCGACTAACAGGAGCAATTAGTGTTAGATGCCTTGCTCAAGGGCACATAGAGATTTCACTTAGTCGGCTTGGGGATTCGAAACAGCGACCTTTGTTACTGCCCTTAACCACTACGCTAACTGCTGTCCATACAGTGCGTTCGTCAAGTATTCAGACGCCTAGAATCTTTCCTTTTTACAACCTTACTCAAATGTATTCAATTATTTTGTCCCCCACCCACAATACTCCATAATGACAAAGCAAAAACATGTCTAGAAATGTTTGTACATTTTAAATCTCATATTTAAGTAAGTATTTAGACCCTTTACTCAGTACTTTTTTGACGCGCCTTTGTAAATCGCTGCCAGTAAGGTCTTCTTGGGTATGACTCTACAAGCTTGGCACAGCTGTATTTGGGGAGTTTCTCCCATTCTGCTCTGCAGATCCTCTCAAGCCCTGTCACGTTGGATGGGAAGCGTCGCTGCACAGCTATTTTCAGGTCTCTCCAGAAATGTTCGATCGGGTTCAAGTCCGGGCTCTGGCTGGGCCACTCAAGGACATTCAGAGACTTGTCCCGAAGCCAATCCTGCATTGTCTTGGCTGTGTGCTTAGGGTCGTTGTCGTGTTGGAAGGTGAACCTTCATCTCTGTACTTTGCTCCGTTCACCTTTCCCTCGAGCCTGACAAGTCTCCCAGTCCCTACTGCTGAAAAACATCCCCACTGAGTTTGAAGGTAGGCCTTGAAATACATCCACAGGTACACCTCCAATTATTTCAATTAGCCTATCAGAAGCTTCTAAAGCCATGACATTTTCTGGAATTTTCCAAGCTGTTTAAAGGCACAGTCAACTTAGTGCATGTAAACTTCTGACCCACTGGAATTGTGATAGTGAATTAAGTGAAATAATCTGTCTGTAAACAATTGTTGGAAAAATGACTTATGTCATGCAAAGTAGACATCCAAACCAACTTGACAAAACTATAGTTTGTTATCAAGAAATTTGTGGAATGGTTGAAAAACGAGTTAATGACTCCAACCTAAGTGTATGTAAACTTCCGACTTCAACTGTATGCATCTGTTTATTTGTAATAAATTTGCAAAAGTTTCTAAAAACACGTTTTCCCTCTCATTATGGGGTAGTGTGTAGATGGATGAAATAATTGTTTCACCACTGTGAATAAGGCTGTAACGTAACAAAATGTGGAAAAGGGGAAGGGGTCTGAAAACTTTCCGAATGCACTGTATATGACAATACCATCACAACAGGATGGGCTGACATCATTTGTGATTGGGACACATTGATTGAATGTTTAGTACTTATCGTTGTTGGACAGTTAACCTAGCCTAGGGTACTCACAACCAGTAACTTTAGCATGGCTGCAGAGTCTCTCTCCCCTGTGGCGTTGAACAGTAGCACTCTGACCACAGGACCACTGTAGAGACATAGGGGGTAGGTATACGGTTAGGATACCAGAGATGATCAACTGACAGACTTCGCTTGAATTGCAGAGCTCAACAAATGGTAAGGTGCATAGACTACAATTGACAGGACAACACAGACCTAGTGGATCACAAACTCACATGCAGATACTGACCCTGTGGTTCTTTCGTGTTGAGAGGCAACCTCGCTGAACCAGCTTACACAGGCCAGCATGCTACGAGTGGTGTGGGCCCCATCCAGGAAGTAGGTGACTGGGCCATGCTTCAGAGTCTGGGTCCTCCCCGGCCATTCAGTGTCCTCCAGCCCTACCGCCCAAGAGGAAAGTGATGTACTGTTGCTGAATACCAAAATGGAACCCTAGCATCTACTGCAGATTTAAAATGATTGGATAGGTGTAAGCAGGAAGTTGCGCTGGAGGCTTCCTTGGTTGTTGGTGCTGAAACAGGGGAACGAACCATGGACCTTGATATACAGTCCACCTAGTCCTCTGCTATAAAGCCATTAGTAATTCAACCCCCACCCCCCAATCCTCAAATTCAGAGAAAAACACGTAGTATTTTCATGACCTATCAATGCTCAGGTGATTGTGTTCACCCCCGTGGGTTTCACCAGAGGCTGTTATTTTGCAGGTGAGTGTGTTGGAGTTGTTCTATTGAACTGACCTTTCGCCATAATGGGGCTTGGCTGGAAGCCAGCGGCCGGCGACACACCTTTACTCTCGTCAGCGGGGGAAGGGATGCTCTGGTCTACAGAAGAGTAGAAGATGAGGAATACACATGACCTGAAATCACCACACAATCAAAACATACCATGTCCAATAATCTCACACCTGTATACACCCAGGTTGTTCCTTTACCCTACCACCCCCAGACCAGCCTCAAACTCACTCCCACCTACCAGGAAGGCAGCGTCTCTGTAGCCAGCTGTGGCTGAGCTGCAGGGCAAGGGAGGCGTTGGAGCGCTGGTGGTGGCCAGCCAGGCCCAGACGCAGAGGTCCCGAGTCAGCAGGGTACTCCTCCAGTTCTGGGCACACCCAGAGAGGACACTGAGGAGGAAGAAGAGAGAGGGTAGGAGAAAGAGTCAAAGTTATTCAAGGACAGTCCAAGGGACAGATTCACATCAAAGTCTGATATTATGCCATTGTGTTACCCTGAAATGTGACATTAAACTATTTGCTCATTTACTGCTTACATAGATCATAGAATTCTTAGGAGGCTCTTTGAAACTGTCATATGCCCACCCAGGATGATTTTTTTCATTAAACCACTGAGGTCACTTCTGGTGACTTTTTAAAAAGGACATTTCACTCCACAATGATTAGGGTGGGGCACCACTGCTATATAAATACAGGGGAAACATTCTGTTCATACTTCATTGTAGGCCAGGTATCTACAAACTGTCTACAGACAATGTTGTATCTTGTTTTATGACTTCTTTATTGGCTCTCACCCCAATCTCCTTCGCTCGCTCTTTGAGAACCATCATAGGGCTGTCTGGTTGCTTCACAGTGAAGGCAGGAACTCCTGGCTGAGGAGACACGAGAAATAATTAAATATTGTCTGTAACTCCTGTTTATTTCAGCATAGTCAAAATATTAACACTTGTGGCTTTCTTGGTGTTTTACTACACGCATTAAACAATCACGCGTCAATTGAGGCTACTTTGTAACATTCTAGAGGTGCTGTTCTGAAAATGTTCTGTGTCAGAATGTATCAAAAGTGCGGCCTTGACAAAGCAAGAGTTAAACTGTACTGCAATCTAACCTTAAAAATGCCCCCTTTCTGCCAGGCAATTTTCTCGATGGTATCCCCCAGTATTGAGGTGTGATCTATACCCAGGGAGGCGATGCCACACACCCACGGCCTCCTGTCAGAGGAGGACATACAGAGCATAGACTACAGAGTTCAGTGGACTCAATGGATCGTCACACAAAATAACTGTTTATACAGCAGGGAATGTGAGATAAATGGTCTGTACGATACTGCATGCAGAGGCGGCATAAATTACATGTTTAAACAGATTTCATGTTAAAGGTAGACTAAATGATATAGCCATGCGGTAGAAGTGAACGACAGGCAACACTGTTACAGCGTGGTAGCCACGGGAACAAAACAGAGAAGTTGAGCCTCCTGTTTCAACGCTCTTAGTGGTTGCAGACCCACTAGGTGGTTTACTTTCTGCATCTGCGTCATAGCGCTGAGTCTACCTTTAACTAGTTTGTATTAGCTACTTGTTTTGAAAGTGTAACCAGCGGGTGAAGGGTGAGAACAGAAATGAACTGCATGTCAGATCCACCAGTTCTCTTGTTGGTGACCATCTAGTGTAGTACTAGCTTTGATCTGACCATGGAGAGGTCCTACAGGCGAGATTGATTTGCATCTCAATGATGGGAAAGTACAGGGGCAAGTCAAACTAATCATTTGTCCAGCGTAGAAAATGTATTCCATACATAGTTAGAATTAGATAAGCATATCAAACCTGAATGCTTGTGCCTACATTGCACATCTTTGAAAGTCTTTAGCTCGTTAAATTTTTTTTAAGTCTGTTCTCAACAACCCTCTTCAAATAGCACCTAATGTCTCTCTCGTTCTATCAACTAACAATAAATGGAGACCTTTCATTGCAAAATGGGGCTGCTGACAAATGGGAGGCTTGACGAGACAGTCAGTCACGCTTTGTTAACGAGGTCGCACCATAGGACAAAATGGTGGAAGCGCTTGTCGAGTGAGTTCAGTGAGACATTAGGCACACAGCAGCAGTCACTAGAGACTTTGGAACTGAGCCAGGGGGTACAGTGAGGGGAATTAGGGTATGCTACAGAGGGGGATTCCATGAGGGAATGGTTACATCAGCTGCATCATCATCAAAGAGATCTATTTCTAATTAACAGCGATTATGGACCATTGAACTAAATCCGGTTAGTTTCCCATCCCATAGGATCCAACTACATGCTTCTTACCTGATTATGTTTGTGCAGTCATAGGCTCCACCAATCCCAACCTCAATCACTGCCAAGTCCACCTGCATCACAAGACAATATGGGTGGCTGAGCTCAACCCACATTTCTATTCAGTCATTTCAAGAGGTCAATTGAAAGAATTGATGAGTGCCTTTTTTTTTTACCAAGAAGAATTGAGTCATGAAATGTAAGTAACTTCCTGATTAGATGAGTCGATCATCTGACCCTGTGACAGATAAGCCATAACTCAGGAGAAATGTTTACCAGTACAGGTTGTGACTCATTAGTAGCCATGAAGACACCAATATATATTTTTAAAAAAGGTTACCACTATGCATTAGGGGTAAAAACAAAACATGAGGGGCCCCTTGTCTCCTTTTTCGTGCCAAACCTATCAGGTGTGTGAAGAAATGAACAAGGACAGAAGGGAAAGGGAGCACCCACCAGCCCTAGACACACCAGCAATGCTGCACAGGGACACCAGAGGTATGATGGGAATACAGGACCTGATATGAGAGATGTGGTACACTGGTTATAGCGACCTACCTTCTCCTGCAGGAAGATGTGGAAGGCCAGGATTGTCAGGAAGCGGAAGTAAGCGGGCATACTCCCCCCGTGAGTGTCCTGAGAGGTGTCAAAGGTCAACAGGATATTACTATAACAGCGTCGTAGTATCCCTTCAACATCTCAAAGAGCAAATACGCAATCTCATTTAAGGGCGACAGCTACAGCATGGGACATCTACAACAAATCATATGACACACATGCATGCACTGGTCATTATAGGACGAGAGGTTTTTCATTTTCTTCCTAAACTCAATTATCAGTTCTAACGGCTAGAGACAGGAATACTACACAAGGTAAAGTGGGCTGAATTCAGGCAATGGCCCAAGCCCAGATGTATACCAGTTACAGGCAAATTGTGAAGGGCCCTGCTATTTTAAATGTATGAGTAGAACTCATTTAATTTCTAGTTCAGACAGTGGTACTTTATTAGTACGTCCAACTTAAAGATATTTTAAGAATTTATTAATTACATTTTATTTTCTCTACAGGAAAAGGAACAACTTGTCATGGTTGGAGAATGTGTCATATTCTGAAACACATTAAAGACACACCCTTCTCCTTGGAGGTCAATGACCAGGAGCACAGAAAGCAGAACTCCAAACCGTCACTACAATTGGATTCGGAACCTTTTCCCACAACTACCTTGGTTTCATACAGCCGTCCATACACCTGCCAGAAATATTTTGTGAAGAGTTCTTTGCCGATTGGTTTTCCATTAATTCTTATCCTCTCCCTGACTTGTACCAAATGTGGGGAACTGCAACCGACAGAAAACAATGTGTTAACAGTCAAAAACATGACTTAAGATATATAATTGAGGATGATTAATTCTTAAAAAAAGGGGTATGGTAAGTGAACCTTTGCAGTAGAGTAGAAATTCACTGAAACATTTCTCAATTTCTTATGACTAAAATGAGTCTCATTTCTCCAATACATGTTCAAAAGGGTTAAAAATCCAAACCATGGGAATGTTTACCTAACACTAACCTAATAAAAGCAGTTCTGTACGAATGAGGTTTATGCAAAAAATAAATTAAGTAAAATCATAACATCTGATCTTCAGGTCGGAAAGTCTGAGCTCTAGAAAGATGGCAGAGTTTCCGACTTGGATGACCGCTCAAAACAAATTCTCCCAGTGGGTTAATTTTTTCTGAGTTCTCAGTTGTCTTGAACGCACTGAAGGTGGAGATTTCCGAGTTCCCAGAGTTCCTGCACAAATTCATGCTGTTCCTATGACCAAAGAAAGTGAAATATTCCTCAATATTAAAATAGACAAACTGCTAATAACAATAGAAACCCAGGGCTATCGATACACTTGGCTAATCATTAATTGCAGTGCAAGTGGATGTAGGGAGAAGTGCATTGTGCTTGTAAGTGTTTAATGACATTAAGGTGTTAACAGAGTTGAATAAAAATAGACATGAACTCACTCAAAAGCCACAGCTCTTTGTTATATTCTTTGACAGTCTCTGGCCATGGTTTTAAAAGTTATGAAATCACACATAGGCTGTGGATGCTGTCTGGTGATTTGAGCTATTTGATTGGTCAGCGCAATAGGCGCACTCGATTTAGCCACAGTCGATCATGACCACTGCTCTGTAACTACTACACAAGAACGTTGGCTCAGCAGTCAGTGAACTTACTGAATAATGTTTCATGCAGGAAATCAGATGACAGATTATGGCTGAGTTAACTGGATGAGGCTGGTAACCACAAGTAAATGTCCTCAACTCTGCATCAAAAATGTATTAATTAATTAGCTGTAGGTAGGACTGCTCTGGATTTGACACTTCTTGATATGTACCTGTAAAATCCAGTCCGAAAACCATAACTTCTCAGTATTTGTTCTGTGAAGGCACACGTTGACCCCTGAAAGATACAAATGTGAAACATTACTCACCTTCTTCCCACAATGCCATATCAAGTTGTTTACAACATTTGTTTGGCAAACTTTGCTCAAGATACAAGCTTGGGGCTATCTCATAGATTAGTCGATTTAAACACACACACCTTGCCTTTCGTTCCTGTGACATGAATGATATTGAGATGGTCAAGTTCTTCCACCTTGGAATCAAAATGCGAAAACATTTAGATTAGGAGATAATCGATACATAATAAATGTTAGGGGTAGACACTGCTGTAGAATATATTTACCACCAGGCCTGCTCGCTCCAGGAAGCCCCTCATGGCCTGGAGCTGGAGTTGAGGGTGACCGCGCTCTCGACGCACTTGCTCCAGGGCACAGGCATTGGTCTGCAGGGTGTTGAGGGTGCACACTGCGTCCTGTAGTGGCAGAAATAAAACACAAGAGTGCATGTAGTTTTTAATATCTCTGGATGGCTTTTTATTTTACTTGATTTGACCTTTATTGCCTAGTTAACTAGGCAAGTTAGTTAAAGAACAAATTCTTATTTTCAATGACAGCCTTGTTCTGTGTAGAAAACAGATTTTTATCTTGCCAGCTCGGGGATTTGATCTTGCAACCTTTCGGTTACAAGTCCATCGCTCTAACCACTAGCCTACCTGCCGCCCCAGAATTTTTACACAAGACCGTGAAATTAAAACCTTGCCAATTCCACTTTGTAGTGTTTGATGCACACACGTGTTTCATTAAGACTATAGTTGATAACGGGGAGAAAACGCTTACATTTTAACTAAATAATTTCACATGCTACGGAACGGTCTAAACTTTAAGCAGACTGTCACGGTCTGTTGAATGCATGAGTTTACCATGGTAGCTATATTTACTTTGTTAATAATCTCGCACCATGACTTCACCAGCCACACGTAGCCTGTGGGCTGAGCTATCCAGCTAGATAGTAGAGACCGTTTGTGGAGATGGCTAGCTTGCAAGTAAGTGAAAGTTGAGCAGGTATGGTTGGTACAGTAGCTACGTTTACTGTCTGAACAGTGCACACTTCTTTAATTGGGGCGTTGGGGTTTGCATATTAACTAGTTTAAGTAGGCTAACAAAATATCAAACTGCTCAGCGGAGTATTTAATATTATTTTTGACAAATAACTTGAGGAAAACATTTATGCTGAGAAGTTCGCTAAAACTGACCCGCGCCATGCTGCCTAGCCTCATAACTTGCATCAGAGAGCAGATTAGCTAATGTCCATCCCAAAGCCAGTCCATTCGGGAGTTTTAATAGTATTTGTCCCTTGCACTCGAACACTAGTTTGTTGATTTGAAGGTAAATGATTGCTAGATAGATGGCGAAGTAGAATGGCTCTCATTTATTTTTATGTATAGCAAGCTGTTGATCAAGTTGAACGTGAGCCATAAACTTGTCAAACTAGCGAGGTAACGTTAGATAGTACGTTAACTTGCTAGCACATTGGCTAGCAGATGATAGCCACAGTATCTTACCTGATACTCCATTCTGTGAAGTCGCGGTTCTGCCTTTGTACTTGAATACTTCACTGTGGTAAACTTGGACGACCAGTCCTTCTGGCGGAGGAACGCGGCAAATACGGAGCTCCGCTCCAACACGCGAGAAAAGCGTACCATCATGGGGCTTGTGTAAGCGCAGACAGGAAACTGCCGCCAAATTTGGGCGATATTCCTGTCAGAACGTGGTGTCGTCACGCCACGCCTCTTGAGAGAAATGTCTTGTTCTGTGGGGTTTATCGGCGGTTGGCATCCAACGTTATGGTGCATTACCGCCACTTACTGTACTGGAGTGTGGGCCAGAAACAAGGAGGAACTAAATCCTACCTGCCAGCCCCGTTTCTCTTTAAAAAAGACAGCAACATTTTTGAAGCTGTATCTAATGATGTTCTACACATTATGCTCATAGGAGAGAGGAGGTGGATGTGAAGGTGCAAATGAGCAAGTCAGTGGCTAATTGAATCATATGGACAGTGGTGGTGCAGTGATGCCAGGAGCAGTGAAAGAGCCACACCATTGGCAGGAATCTATAGAGTACCGCATTATGAGTCATACTACCCATATAACCTCAGGGTCAAACAGGGAAATGTTTCCAATCATTTTTACACCATTCGTTTTTCCCATGGGGGATTTTAGAAACACTTAAACTAAGGTGTGTGTCTTGTGTAGGCTTACCCTACACATGGCCAAGGTGACTTTTATCAATATATTTGCCTGTATTTATCCCTCAAAAATGAAATGCTAATTAGCTGCCAATTCATAGAAATTTCTGTAGGACCTGGACATGGCTTTTTTAGTATTGTTTTCTCTCTTTAGCTGTATCAATTGCTGTCATCTACTGTTATGGATGAGGAATTGGTGTAAAAGTATTTCCTTTTGAAATATTCCACAAGGTGGCACCATACTACTATGAGCGGTATAAAAACATGACCTTATCCAAATCATATACAGCACATTCCAATTTTAGTCTCTCAATTGGAAATTATAACCGTGTGCATATCAGATACCATGGGTATGACACAAAAATACTTGTTTACTGTTCTTTTTTTTACAGCAATAAAGGACCTCTGGGGTTTGTGGTATGTGGCCAGTATACCACAGTTACGGTCTGTGTCCAGGCACTCCGCTTCAATGTTGTGATTAAGAACAGCCACACCCTCTTGGGTCTTATTGCTTAATTATACAGTGGTATAATGGATGTAAAAAATAAATCCAGGACAGGAAACAATCTTGAAACCTCCACACTGGGCACACACTGGTTGAATCAACGTTGTTTCCAAGTCATTTCAATAAAATTACATCGAACCAATGTGGAGTAGACGTTGAATTGGCGTCATGGGTCATGTCAAAGATGCTTAAAAGTGCAATCCGTAACATTGATTTCTGGTGACAAGTATCGGCAATGTTGTGAGTGTGTTTGTTTCAGGTTGATTGTGTTTGCCACAGGTGATAGAGAGGATATTGGAACGACCTTAATGTCGTAGTGATCCTGTCAAAAGGTGTGGATCTCTTGGTGTAACGGCTGAGGTGTTGGGTTGACAGTCACTGGAACTGGGTTCGAGACCCAGTCAGGGTTATCCCCAAGTTTGCTACATTGGTGTCGGAACTGTCATTAAGGCCATCGGAGAGGCGTGTACATGTGAGGGACTTGTTATAGAAAAGCATTGGCACCAAATTGTAGTTACAACATTGTGCATTCAAAGTAATATAAGTCCCATTTGTCCATGAATATGTGAGACTGAGCTGGATGTTACAATACACTTAATATTTCATTGCCATTCTAAACCAATACTTTGTAACTCACTGCAAGACATTTTTATAGCATCATTTAATATTGAAGTCAGTTTTCAAATAGTTTCTCTCTCTTGGGGTGGCAGGGTAGCCTAGTGGTTAGAGCATTGGACTAGTAACTGGAAGGTTGCAAGTTCAAACCCCTGAGCTGACAAGGTACAAATCTGTCATTCTGCCCCTGAACAGTTAACCCACTGTTCCTAGGCCATCATTGAAAATAAGAATTTGTTCTTAAATGACTTGCCTAGTTAAATAAATAAAAACACCTTTAATTACTTCAATATCACAATAAAAGGTGATGTTTTGTCACACCCTGATCCGTTTCACCTGTCGTGCTTGTCTCCAACCCCCACCAGGTGTCTCCCATTTTCTCCCATTATCCCCTGTGTACTGCCTGCCGTTCTGTCCCTGTTTGACTCTGCCTTGGATCACTGACCTCTGCCTGCCCTGAGCCTGCCTGCCGTTCTGTCCCTGTTTGACTCTGCCTTGGATTACTGACCTCTGCCTGCCCTTGAGCTGCCATTTGCCTGGCCCCTGTTTTTTTAATAAACATCTGAGATTAAAAGTGCAATCCGTAACATTGATTTCTGGTGACAAGTATCGGCAATGTTGTGAGTGTGTTTGTTTCAGGTTGATTGTGTTTGCCACAGGTGATAGAGAGGATATTGGAACGACCTTAATGTCGTAGTGATCCTGTCAAAAGGTGTGGATCTCTTGGTGTAACGGCTGAGGTGTTGGGTTGACAGTCACTGGAACTCTGTGTCTGCCTCCTTTGTCTGCATCTGGGTCTTTTCCTGAGTCTTGTCAGTACGAACTGGCTATCACTGACCCAGCAGACACGGACCAGCTCTGCAACGCCGTATCCTCCCAAGGAGCCACCATTGGAAGACACAAGGAGTTACTTCCAAATCTTATGGAAGGATTCCAGACCTTAGTGGAACGTCATGACCACACTTTCAACACATTACAGGAGCAATTCCGCAGATTATCTATTAGGCAGCCAGCCAGCCATAACAGTAGTCTCACAGTAACCCCGCTGTCAGCAGCGGGTCTCCCCAGGCTCCTCGAGAACCCGGGTTACCTCCTCCGGAGCGCTTACAATGGAGATTCAGGAACCTGTTGGGCGTTGGGCGTATCTCCCAGAATTGGGCGTATCTCCCAGTGCTCCTTCATCTTCGAGCTGCAGCCCCCTTCTTTTCCCCCTGGACCGCTCAAAGTTAGAGTACCTGATAACGCTGATGTCCGGAGGGCTCTCGCCTGGGCTATGGTGGTGTAGGAGCAACAATCCACCGTGTGCTTCAGTCTGGAGGAGTTCATGGCAGAGGTAAAAAGATGGTAGATTCTCCATTGTTCGGGAGAGGCGCTGCTCAGAAGCTACTCCTCCAATGTCAAGACTCCTGTAGTGTTGCAGACTATGCTGTCGCTTTCCGCACATTGGCCACCAAGAGTCTCTGGAACACGGAATCCCTGTTCGACACGTTCCTTCATCGATTATCGGAGGAGGTTAAATGAGCTCACTGCCCGGGAGCTGCCCATAGATCTAGACTCTCTCCTCGCCTTTACCATACAGATTTATGGGCGGGAACGTAGGGGAGGGGGGGGTCTGTTCCCAGCCACATTCGTTCGTCCACGGATCCCACCTTACCTCAGAGGAATCCCGGAAGTCCCCGGCCTCTACATTACCAAGAGAATCTGAGTTCCCCCGAGTATCACAGAGGTCTGCCGACTTGCCTCCTACGGAGCATATGCAACTTGGCAAAGCTAGATTGTCTCCTGCCGAATGTTTACCCAGACTGAACTCCAAGAGCTGCCTGTATTGTGGAACTACAGGACATTTCATTTCTAACTGTCCATTAAAAGACCAGGCAGAGAATTTCCAATCTCCCATTACTTGTACCCCGCTCCATGCCATCCTGCTGTGGGATGACCGGTCTAAATCTCTCCGTGTACTTATTGACTCTGGGCCTGACTAGAGTTTTATAGACGCTACCCTGGTGCAAAAGTTCGGGTATCCCCACTCAACCCCTCTCCATTCCCATGAACGTCAGAGACGGACGGTCACTCTATTGGCAGAGTCACCCATAACACGGTTCCTATCAACCTGCGAGTGTCAGGTAACCGCAGTGGGTCTATGCAATTTCTGCTAATCGAATCTCCTCAGGTACCCGTGGTATTGGGGTTTTCATGGCTTCAGAGGCACAATCCCCTCATCGACTGGACTGTTGGTTCTATCTCGGGTTGGAGCAAGTTCTGCCACGCTCCATGTCTGAAGTCGGCACAGGACATCTTCCTGCGGGCTTGGCAAAGCTTCCGCCCTCTCCGCTGTTCCCACGGAGTACCAGGATCTCCAGGAGGTTTTCAACAAGGCCCGGACCACAGCGCTTCCTCCGCATCGGCCCTATGACTGCATTATCGACCTTCTCCCGGGTACTACACCACCTCAGGGGGGTGGCTTTATTCCCAGTCGGGTCCGGAGACCAAGGCGATGGAAGGGTACATTGGGGACTCCCTGGCTGCAGGGTGTATCCGTCCATCTGTCTCCCCCGACAGCGCAGGGTTCTTTGTGGAGAAGGACAAAACCCTGCACCCGTGTATCAACTGCCAGGGCCTTAATGGTATCACGGTTTAAAACAATACCCGCTACCACTCATCTCCTCGGTTTTTGAGCCTCTCTGGGGGCTACAATCTTCTCGAAGTTGGACCTAACCAGATGTTTGTCCTGGACTCTGCCTGTACCCCGGTCCTGGAATGGGCTCATTCCCCCAGACTTGCCTGCCATCCTGGCTCCCGTCGGACCCTTGCCTTTGTCATGACGTTTGCCTTGGTTTATGACAGTCATAAATACCTCTTCCCCCCTTTTCCCTCTCTCTACCCTACTGAGGTTACATTTTCAAAACCCTTGGTTAACATATAGATTCTGGGAACATCAGTAGGTGGGGGGAAATGAACTATATTATGGTAATCCGAACAATTGAACATATGCAGTGGTACTTAATGAATATGATGTCAGTTCGGTTGTCATCTGAGACATTCTCATCAATGATAAGATGACAAACCCTACAGTGGAAAGTCTAAACATCAGAGTTATCGGATTCACATGGAATTGTTGTTCAATTTAAATGTTTGAATATGAAATTATTTGTGATGGGATGAAATGTGATTTTAGCTTCTAAAATGTGAGATTTGGGTCTTCATAAGATAGGTCTGCTCAATCAGTGGCCCGCCCCTGGGAAGGGACATGGGCTATAAAACTTTTCAAACACGCCCTCCTCTCCCTTCCTATATAAGCCCTTGACGACAATATAACCTCCTGTTCCGAGGATGTAGGACGACGGTCCTATGTCAGAATGGTTCAGATAATAACTACAGAACGAATGCAACATCAGCGTGAGCTTTGGTTGCGAATGGTATGAACATTGAACTCTTATTCACTGCAGAAGTGATACCTCCTAGCCGTTGAGTTAGCAACAGCAGATGCAAACAAGGGTTAGGAAGGAACAATTGACCACCAGAGACATTCTTCAAAGGACTCGTTTGGGCAACATGGCCTTCCATTTACCATCAACCTACCGAAGCGCAGCTCAGAGTAAATATTTATTGCATTTTCCTTTTCCAAATGGGTGGTAATTTAGAATACATAAAATACTGTATTTACGATAGCACAGCTTTGGCCTTTGTTCCTCAGTCTTCCCGCTCCTTCACTCAAACCCTGCCCTTTTCTTTTGGGTAACAAGCCGTCATATCTGTTCTGCCCGCCAGGGACGTTTCCCTTTATGAAGTAATTTGTAATCAAGTTATGATTTAATTATGTGTATGTGTAATTCTGTGTGATTAGTTAGGTATTTAGTAAATAAATGATTAAACCCAATTTTGTATTGCTGATTCAAATTGTAAGCCAGGGTTCGTGCAGATAACCAAGAATTTACAACTTTCAGATGAGACTGAATTAAGATGAAGATTAATGTTGACTGCTATTGATGTAAAATATTACTAGATCTTTAAGAGTTTATTCGGAAGATAACAGCTCTATAAATATTCTTTCTAGTTAATTACATTTACATGATTATCTCAATCAGGTAATAGTAATTACGGAGAAATCATTTTGTAGAATAGCATGTCATATTACTTAATCCGGCATAGCCAAAGACACGACACCTTTGTACGACAACATTTTTTGTGGCCCACCATGGTTCCTGACGTCTCTGCATTCGTCACCGCCCGCACTGTGTGTGTGCTCAGCAAACTGCTCTTCTCAAGACTACCTCCAGGTATCGGCGACAGGCGGACCGCCACCGGACCACTGTTCCCCGCTACTGTCTTCGGCAGAGGGTATGGCTGTACACTCGGGATCTGCCCATCCGGGTGGAGTCCCATAAACTTTCCCCCTGTTTTATCAGCCCTTTCCACATCGCTAAGATTCTTAGCCTCTGTATACATGCCACTTTTCATGTGTCCAGGATTAAACCTCTGTCTCACAGCCCTTTGTCTCCTGTTTCCAGGCCCACCCCTCTCCCCCGTCTCATTGACGGACATCCAGCTTACCCGGTGAGGCGCCTCCTGAGTGCTCGACTTCGGGGCAGGGGATTCCAGTACCTGGTTGACTGGGATGGTTATGGCCCAGAGGAGGGGTGCTAGGTCCCCGCTTGGAACATCCTGGACCCAGCCCTCATCGCTGAGTTCCACCACCTGCATAATAAAATGTAAATAATAAAAAATAATAAATCTGTCTGTTTTAAACTAGAGATATGTTTTTTTGCATGGGCTGCAACTCAATCCACCTCATCCACCGATGTCAGCCTTCCGCATCTGAGGTGAAAACCTGTCTTCTTACGAAAACATCTGTAGCGTCTGAACAGTTTGGCCTGCAATGTGTTATGACCCCTCTATGGAAGGATGAGACTCTCACGAACACAATGGTGTTCTCCGTTCTGCTCTAATGCCGATTTGCCAACTGAAGTCTGTAGTGTTCGGACAGTTTGGGCTACACACTAAAATGACCACTGTATGGAAAGGTGAGACTCTCATGAACATGTACATTGCTCGACACCCAGAAGCCTCACAGAACTGGTCTGAATGTAGCCCAGTACCAGTTTTAAAAAATGAATGGAAGTATACACTGAGTGTACACATTTTCTTTCATCAAATATTTTTTAAATATATATTTGTTGACACCAAAAGGGGTTCAAAAATGGATTTACCCTTTATTTAACTAGGCAAGTCAGTTAAGAACAAATTCTTATTTAGAATGACGGCCTACCAAAAGGCAAAAGGCCTCCTGCGGGGAGGGGGGCTGGGATTAAAAATAAAAAATGTATTATAAACATAGGACAAAACACACATCACGACAAGAGAGACAACACAACACTACATAAAGAGAAAGAGGAGCAAGGGAAGCCAAACTAAAGGTACACAATAGTACATTTTGGTAGATAGAAGGTGCTCTTCGGTAAAAGGGATAAATTGGTCATCAAAAAGAAAGGAAGACCAAGGCACTCTACATATAATTGATTAAAATGCCTTTATTAGTATGGCATGTTCAATAGAAACAAAGTTTTTGTTTTAAACCGACGCGTTTCGGCTGCATGGCCTTCGTCAGGGAGAACAAAAAAAGGAATACAATGTCCTCTTTTGAACAGCTTTTCAATTAGCCCTAATTGGAAGAGGGAGTGGTTACACAATTGATTGGACACACCTAGTAAGCAATACTATACACATTAAAAGGTGAAATACTGTAGCTATGTTATCATAAAAATACAACTCCAAACTAGAAGTATCAGAACACTAAAAGGTAGTTCTAACCTTAAATATGACTGGGAGAAGTGTCAAGAATAAGAAAGCTATATATTCCATAGTACACTAGAACACAGCAAAACATGAACAACAGTCTAACCATAGCTGAGGGCAATTGAGCAAAATGTCCACTAGATGACAGCAAATGGACCATCACATCAGGAAGGGTGAGAAATCCATATCTTCATTTAAACCAGGGTACAGGAAGGGTGAGAAATCCATATCTTCATTTAAACCAGGGTAAATCCATATCTTCATTTAAACCAGGGTATTTAGTGGCCTGTAGTCTGTAAATCCATATCTTAATTTAAACCAGGGTATTTAGTGGCCTGTAGTCTGTAAATCCATATCTTAATTTAAACCAGGGTATTTAGTGGCCTGTAGTTTGTAAATCTATATCTTCATTAAACCAGGGTATTTAGTGGCCTGTAGTTTGTAAATCCATATCTTCATTAAACCAGGGTATTTAGTGGCCTGTAGTTTGTAAATCCATATCTTAATTAAACCAGAGTATTTAGTGGCCTGTAGTTTGTAAATCCCAAAACTTTCCCTTTGGTTTAACTGTTTAAGACGGTCCCCTTTTCTAATAGCGGCCGGAATATGATCAATACCCATAGCTTGTAGGGAGTCAGGGTTGCCATGGTGTAGGGACTTGTAGTGCCTTGCCATGGGGTAGTCTTCATTGCCTACCCGTATGGCATACTTGTGTTCCGCTAAGCGGTCTTGAAGGCGTCTCTTTGCCCGTCCAATGTAGAACACCTTGCACTGTGGACATTCCAATCTGTAGATGACAAGTGGTTTTACAGTTAATGAAATGCTTGACGTAATACTCCATTTAGGACGCTGTGTCAACAAAATACTTCTTCTGAGCAATATTACTGCAATGGTTGCCATGGTTACATTTAAAAGAGCCCCTGGGTTTGTGGTCAAGACAAGTTTTTTGAGAGTCACCCGGAAGATAACTGTGGACTAAATTGTCATTTAGGTTAGGACATCTCTTAAAGCTTATGACTGGTGGCTCAGGAAAGACTTGGCGTAGTAGCGTATCACTTTGGATGATTCCCCAATTATTTTTAATGATTATTTTAATGCTCTCTGCTTCAGTGCTGTATTTTGTAACAAAATACACTCTCTCCGATGTATCACGAGGCACTCCCCTTCGCAACAAGTTCTCTCTGTCAAGTAATCCAGCCCTTATACCTGCATCTTTCAGGACCTGAACGCTGTAGCCCTGAACGCTGTTTCTTTCAACTTTACAAGCAGTGACGATGAGGATCACCCCAGATGCTCAGAGGCCAGCTCCTCCCAAGAAGGGATCAGGAAGAGGAGTAACGCAGGTTCCACAACAACAGGAGAGGACGCGGAAGAGGCCAACCCAGAGGGGGAGGAAGAAATCAAGACTATCTAACCACACGGAGCAGGACCAGAACAAGGCTGTGATCAACATTTCTGGAGAACCCCTTTCTGATGATTACATAAGGGTATTGTCTAAAGGACTGTCCTTTGCCCCTACATATTCAACTAATGAATTTAATACAAAGATTGACCTATTTAGTTTCTACAGGAATCTACATCTGAAGGCCTGGTACAAACAAAACATCTCTCCAACTACAGACGCCAGTGTCTCAGGTCAGGCAGTTTCTGTTCCCTATAAAACACCTTTTAAGCCCAAGACCACTTTTTTCCCCCTGGTTTAAATGAAGATATGGATTTACAAACTACAGGCCACTAAATACCCTGGTTTAAATGAATATATGGATTTCTCACCCTTCCTGTAGGGTTGTGATTGGTCCATTTGCTGTCATCTAGTGGACATTTTGCTCAATTGCCCTCAGCTATGGTTAGACTGTTGTTCATGTTTTGCTGTGTTCTAGTGTACTATGGAATATATAGCTTTCTTATTCTTGACACTTCTCCCAGTCATATTTAAGGTTAGAACTACCTTTTAGTGTTCTGATACTTCTAGTTTGGAGTTGTATTTTTATGATAACATAGCTACAGTATTTCACCTTTTAATGTGTATAGTATTGCTTACCAGGTGTGTCCAATCAATTGTGTAACCACTCCCTCTTCCAATTAGGGCTAATTGAAAAGCTGTTCAAAAGAGGATGGCAGGGTAGCCTAGTGGTTATAGCGATGGACTAGTAACCGGAAGGTTGTGAGTTCAAACCCCTGAGCTGACAAGGTACAAATCTGTCGTTCTGCCCATGAACAGGCAGTTAACCCACTGTTCCCAGGCTGTCATTGAAAATAAGAATGTGTTCTTAACTGACTTGCCTGGTTAAATTAAAAAAAATAAAAAACATTGTATTCCTTTTTTTTTGTACTCCCTGACGAAGGCCATGCAGCTGAAACACGTCGGTTTAAAACAAAAACTGTGTTTCTATTGAACATGCCATACTAATAAAGGCATTTTAATCAATTATATGAGAGGGCCTTGGTCCTCCTTTCTTTTTGATGACTACATAAAGAGAGACCTAAGACAACAAAATAGCAAGGCAGCAACACATGACAACACAGCATGGTAGCAACAAAACATGACAACAACATGGTAGTAGCACAAAACATGGTACAAACATCATTGGGCAAAGACAACAGCACAAAGGGCAGAGGTAGAGGTAGAGACAACAAAACACCATGCAAAACAGCCACAACTGTCAGTAAGAGTGTCCATGATTGTCTTTGAATGAAGAGATTGAGATAAAACTGTCCAGTTTGAGTGTTTGATGCAGCCTGTTTCGTTAGCTGAGGCGATCTGAAAAGACGAGCGACCCAGGGATGTGTGTGCTTTCAGGACCTTTAACAGAATGTGACTGGCAGAACAGGTGTTGTATGTGTAGGATGAGGGCTGCAGTAGATATCTCAGATAGGGGAGAGTGAGGCCTAAGAGGGTTTTATAAATAAGCATCAGCCAGTGGGTCTTGTGACGGGTATACAGAGATGACCAGTTTACAGAGGAGTATAGAGTGCAGTGATGTGTCCAATAAGGAGCATTGGTGGCAAATCTGATGTCCGAATGGTAAAGAACATCTAGCCGCTCGAGAGCACACTTACCTGCCAATCTATACATTACGTCTCCGTAATCTAACATGGGTAGGATCATCTGAATCAGGGTTAGTTTGGCAGCTGGGGTGAAAGAGGAATGATTATGATAGAGGAAACCAAGTCTAGATTTAACTTTAGCCTGCAGGACACTAAGAAAGCTTTGTTGTAGAGCATTTAACACAATATCCGGGGAGGGGCCAGCTGAGTATAAGACTATGTATCATCTGCATATAAATGGATAAGAGAGCTTCCTACTGCTTGAGCTATCTTGTTGTTGTAAATTGAGAAGAGCATGGGGCCTAGGGTTGAACCTTGGGTTACTTCCTTGGTGACAGGCAATGGCTGAGACAGCAGATTTTCTGACTTTATACACTGCAGGTAGTTAGCAAACCAGGCCAAAGACCACTCAGAGACACCAATACTCCGTAGCCGGCCCACAAGAATGGAATGGTCTAGCGTATCAAAAGTTTTGGCCAAGTCAACAAAAATAGCAGCATTGAGGACATTTAAGGTTGCAGTGACACATCCATAATCTGAGCGGAAAATTCTATAGACATCAAGAAAGCCAGTCAGTTGATTGTTGACAAGTTTTTCCAACACTTTTGATAAACAGGGCAAAATAGAAATAGGCCTATAACAATTAGCATCAGCTTGATCTTCCCCTTGGTGATGATAGGGGCAGCAACCTTAAAGAAGAAAGGGTCTAAACCATCTGACCCAGATGTTTTTTTGGGGTCAAGTTTCAGGAGCTCCTTTAGCACCTCGGACTCAGTGACTGCCTGCAGGGAGAAACATTGTTGTGAGGCAGGGGAAAAAGAGGGAGAAGCATCTGGGATAGTCGCATCAGAAGGGGTGGGAAATTAGGAAATGTTGGAAGGGCAAGGAGGCATGGCTGAGTCAAATAGGAATCCTGATTTAATGAACTGGTGATTAAAGAGCTCAGCCATGTGCTTCTTGTCAGTAACAACCACATCATCAACTTTAAGGGACATGGGCAGCTGATGAGGAGGATGGTTTATTCTCCTGGTCTTTAACCGTTTTCCAGAACTTCTTGGGGTTAGACCCACAGAGAGAGAACTGCCACTTAAAGTAACTACCTTCCGGATAGCCTGAGTGCACTTATTTCTCATTTGCCTGAACGAGAGCCAGTATGCGTGTGCCGAGCCTTTAGCCAAATACAATTCATGAGGTGGAGTAAATCTGCAAGATCACGGTCAAACCAGGGGCTGAACTTGTTTTTAATTCTCATTTTCTTTATGGGGTGTGTTTGTTAACAATACCACTGAAAATATCAAAAAATAAGGTCCAAGTGTCTTCAACAGCAAGCTGATTCTATACCATTTTATATTTAATATCTAAATGACCCTTGTTATGATCATCTTACAATAATTCCATATGCTAGCTTAGTAGGGTTAAGGTTAGGGTTATGGGTTAATGTTAGGGTAAGGTTAGGGTTAGGAGTAAAGGGTTAAGGCTAGAGTTAACTAGACGTTTATGTTATACGTGAATAGCACCTTCTCAGAGATAGGTATACAGATTGCATACAGATTGCATACAGGGTGGCTTGGCATACAGTATTATCTCTACAGTGGATAACATTTTTACTGTAAATCTGCATTGTATTTGTAAAAAGACCCCTTCCTTCTGCTGTAATTAATGGCACAGGTACCAGTACTGTACTTAAGAATAGATTTTTGTGTAAATCCGCCATTTCAATGAACATTTTTACTGGATTTTGCATTGGTTAAGTTGGCACTCTCTCCCATTTATTCAATTCCATGACCAAAACTGGTAACCAGATTTTCATTATAAACAATTCCCTTTTTCTGTAAGAACGCACATTAATGAAAATCATGAACTCAATAAAAGGATGTTTGGACAGGAATGATTATTCTTTCATTTTTCCTGTAAACCTGGTTAGGGGTTTAGATTGAATACGCCGGACAGCATCACATCTCAATAGGCCACTCTGTCACAACAGAATCAGAAGTATCATTGACTAACGTGTGTGTTGTTTTCTTGTTCACATTTTGCGGTGTGTTGCTATGAACAATAGAGGAACGTTCGCAAGTGGTGACACAGCTTCCTTCCTGTGTGTCAGAAGAGTGTACTCTCTAGATGTAGGGTGCAAAAGAAATCTGAATATACTTCGCTACACTTTACTCCCACCCAAAAGGACCAAGCTGAGGCTTCAGTGTCAACATGGCTCTCCGATTTGCAGGTGAGAGGTCTCCAACACACCTTGCAGATATGAATTACTTCTACATCAGCATTTATACACACACACACACACACACACACACACACACACACACACACACACACACACACACACACACACACACACACACACACAACCACAAACACACAAATGTAACCGGTATGACAGGGTGTGATAAACTACTGTATTAACAATACAGGAACATTAAAAACACCCCTAGGGCTGTCTCAAACAACATCTTTTCCCTGGAATCGTTCATCTGTAACTTATTTACTGTGTGTGTGGCAGTTCCAAGAAAAATATAATTCCTTCAAGGTATAACCTCGTTGAAGGAATGTCTGGTTGATGTTAGATGCCAGATTAAAAACTGATGGCAGATCAAAACTGATATCCATATTCACAACAGTCTGAGTTTCACTCTGGGTCGATGAGTTAACATCCCAGTGAGTCAGAGATGGTAAATCTGGTGTATATAAGCTTAACATTTCAATGTGAAATTCACCAAAGGCTTTATGCCACTGTTATGCACCCATGTTAACCTAGATAGTAAGCCTTGAGTGTACCAGATAACATAAGTCAAATATAATCTTAAGTCTGCATAAAGAGATGCGCTATTACAAATTTGAGTCACTCATTTCCTGTTTCCTGTCAGGAAGTTGTTAGATCCTGTATAGATCGATGGTAGTGAAATTTTTTATAGAAATGTACAACATGGAACACACAAAACAAACCCAAACACAGTTACATACCATTGCACATTCACCCAAATTACAACGTTTCTTATTTGTCTACTTACCTTGTAAGCATTATGGACAGACCAGTGACATGGTTAGAAATGACTTTGGGCATGTATTTTAAAGGCGTACTATAATTTCCATTGGTTGTTGGTTTTATATGTTAGTAGTTTGATGAATGTAAAGTGTTCTTGGTGTGCACGCTCACAAAGCACTTCCTTAAACATAATACCGTGCACACATTTCCCCATACTTGGTTGACCACATTGAAGAGATTGGTGTCAATTCCAAGCACTTTACTCTGGAATATACTGTATCACTCCTCACCTCTCCGTTCTGGCACAAATAATAGGGCATTGTTTCGTTTCTTAACTGTTGTTCACTGTATGGTTGTACTGTTTGTTTCTGTGGTAGTGTTTGTTTGTCGGTGTGGTTGTGTTGTTGTGTTGTGTTTTGTTTCACCCACCTTTCGAATGGGACATTAAACGAGTGTACTGACTCTCTGTGGTCATAAAAAAAACATTGCACTTATCGCAAGATTAGGGATGTTAACCCTGGTGTCCTCGCTAAATTCCCGAACCGGACCCATTTCCATCATGGCCAACTAATCATCCCCTTGATTCCCAATTGGAATATACCTCTCCTCACCTCTCCACCTGATAGCTTAAGTGCTGTGAGAGTTCTGGCACAAATTGTAGCCGTGCATCACCTTAGGGTGCTACACATTGGTGGTGGAAGAGGTGAATTTCCCCCTACCAGCACTTTGAGTATCTGGAAAAGGGCTGTATAAATGCACTCAGTTATTAGGTTGTTTTCTGTCAGTCACACCAAAATTAAAATGACCAATAGCTAGTTAAGATTACGTTATAAATATTCAGCTATGCAGCTATACATGGTAATGTGTTGCTTTTCCAGATTCCTACAATGACAGTTTATAGTAAGTTTTCCATCACCAAGCTAGAACATTATCAACATAATCGTCAGTGAGATGGAATTCCTATTGTAAGAGTGACAACACAGACAAGAAACAGCATAGAACTCATGCTGCAGGTTAGAGCTTGTATGAAGGAGAATGAAGGCAGATTTATTCTTGGGATGTTGTACAGTTTAAATAGATGAGCAATTCAATTATGTGCGTGTATGCATCTAGCGTGTGTGTGTGTGTGTGTTCTTTTGTATTAATTTATTGGTAAATGCCGATATCTCTTATATGGAATCTCTCCTTCGATGGAATGGAGGATGGGTTGTCCTGCTGTACATATAGGACTGCGCTATCACCACACACAGCAATGACAGAGAGAGAGGGAGAGATCAGTGAAACAACAAGAGAGAAAAAGAGAGAGAGAGACAGAGGAAGAAGTGGTGTATCACTGGGAACCTTAATAAGGTACGCATTTTAATTTTTAATTTAACCTTTATTTAACTAGGTAATCAGTTAAGAACAAATTCTTATTTACAATGACGACCTGTCCCAGCCTAACCCTCCCCTAACCCCGACGATGCTGGGCCAATTGTGAGCCGCCCTATGGGACTCCCGATCACGTCCGGTTGTGATACAGCCCGGGATCGAACCAGGGTCTATAGTGACGCCTCTAGCACTGCATGAGGCTATTATACTTGCTGGAAATGTATTTTAGACTGACTGCATGTCTCAGATTTACTGTGAGTGAAATCTAAATCTAAATAGAAATATGTAAATAATCATGTTAAATGAAATATGAGTACATTTAGTCAATTACAAAGTACATACATGGCAAAAATTGGAAAATCAATTCAATTAAACATGTAATCATGTAATCATGCAGTAAGAGTGTATTTTGCTGCCAGGGCTTGAGAATATATTTTACCAATACAGAATATACTAATTATACAATAGTACCGGGATACCAGTGACAAACACATATTAGCAGTTGGTATTGCACAACCTAAAACTGCTTATGTCATTAAGTTTTTATCTTCAATATTTTTGTAAACAAATTATTATTATGTTAGGCAAAAACAGTGACTACATCTAATAAAAACAAATACAAAATATTGGGTGTGTGAAGCTCTCGAGTAGCCAAAGCTTGTACTCTGCAAGATGAAAGACAATCGTGTAAAGTTCATGTATTTATTTTGTTCTTCGATTCCGCATGGCAAGCATAATGGTGTTCGGTTACTTTCATCTTTGGCTATTGGACATTGTGTTTCAACGGAATGGAAGTAAGGAAGTTGGTTTGTGAAATCAGATACTATTACTACTATTCCTGCCAGCTTCTGCTACCACTACCACTACTACCTTGACCATGACTGCTACTACTACTACTACCACTACTACTACCACTACTACACTACTACTACCACTACTACTACCACTACCACTACTACTACTACTACTACCACTACTACTACCACTACTACTACCACTACTACCACGACTACTACCACTACTACTACCACTAGTACTACCACTACCACTACTACTACTACTACTACTACTACTACTACTACTACTACTTCTACCACTACTACTTCTACCACTACCACTACTACTACCACTACTACACTACTACTACCACTACTACTACCACTACCACTACTACTACTACTACTACCACTACTACTACCACTACTACTACCACTACTACCACGACTACTACCACTACTACTACCACTAGTACTACCACTACCACTACTACTACTACTACTACTACTACTACTACTACTACTACTTCTACCACTACTACTTCTACCACTACCACTACTACTACTACCACCCCCACGACCATGACTACTGCCACTGCTGTTACCACTACCACTACCACTACTACTACTACTACTACTTCCATGACTACTATTACTACTACTACCACCACTACTTCTACCACTGCTGCTATTACTACTACCACTACCACTACTACTACTACTACTACCACTACTACTACAGATACTATTACTACTATTACTGCCAGCTTCTGCTACCACTACCACTACTACCTTGACCATGACTGCTACTACTACTACTACCACTACTACTACCACTACTACACTACTACTACCACTACTACTACCACTACCACTACTACCACTACTTCTACCACCACTACTACAACCACTACCACTACTACTACTACCACCACTACTTATACCACTACTACAACCACTACCACAACCACTACCACTACTACTACTACCACCACTACTTCTACCACTACTACAACCACTACCACTACCACTACCACTACTTCTACCACTACTACAACCACTACTACTACCACTACCACCACTACTACTACTTATATCACTACTTCTACCACCACTACTACAACCACTACCACTACTACTACTACTACCACCACTACTTCTACCACTACTACAACCACTACCACTACCACTACTTCTACCACTACTACAACCACTACTTCTACCACTACTACAACCACTACTACTACCACTACCACCACTACTACTACTTATATCACTACTTCTACCACCACTACTACAACCACTACCACTACTACTACTACTACCACCACTACTTATACCACTACTACAACCACTACCACTACCACTACTTCTACCACTACTACAACCACTACTACTACCACTACCACCACTACTACTACTTATATCACTACTTCTACCACCACTACTACAACCACTACCACTACTACTACTACTACCACCACTACTTCTACCACTACTACAACCACTACCACTACCACTACTTCTACCACTACTACAACCACTACTTCTACCACTACTACAACCACTACTACTACCACTACCACCACTACTACTACTTATATCACTACTTCTACCACCACTACTACAACCACTACCACTACTACTACTACTACCACCACTACTTATACCACTACTACAACCACTACCACTACTACTACTACTACCACCACTACTACCACTGCTGCTATTACTACTACCACTACCACTACTACTACTACTACTACCACTACTACCACCACTACTTCTACCACTACTGCTATTACTATTACCACTACCACTACGTCTACCACTACTACAACCACTACCACTACTACTACCACTACCACCACTACTACTACTTCTATCACTACTTCTACCACCACTACTACAACCACTACCACTACTACTACTACTACTACTACTACCACTACTTCTACTTCTACCACTACTACAACCATTACCACTACTACTACTACTACTACTACTGCTATTACTACTACCACTACCACTACTACTACTACTACTACTACTACTACTACTACTTCTATCACTACTTCTACCACCACTACTACAACCACTACCACTACTACTACTACTACCACCACTACTTCTACTTCTACCACTACTACTACTACTACTACTACTACTACAACTACTACTACTACCACCACTACTACTACAACCACTACTACTACAACCACTACCACTACTTCTACCACTACTGCTAATGAAAATACAATAATAACAATCCAGGTACACTCTTAGGATTAGTGGTGACTTGAGGAACCCTGGAGATCCTCAAGGAACCATTGCTAGTCAATGGTTCATATTTGCACCTTCGGTTATTTGAGGGATTCTTGGAGGAATCTTTATTGGTTCAATGTAGCAGTGGGTTCCTGTCGGATCCCTGGAGTGGAGGCGTGGCTTAGTAGGGGCATGGCTTTAAGCTAATCGTCTGTTCTGTTGTATTGTCGTCACATGTTAAGGTTGAACACTAACAGTGTTTTAGCTTCAATGAGGCTAACATAGGTGTATATGTTCCTCAAGAGTCTGTGCAAATCCCAAAGTTGGAATAGTTACCACTTTATTACTGTATGTAATCAGCAATGTTAGTATGATTCATATTATATTAGAATATGTAATATGCATAAATATTCAGGGAACATTATAATTTGCAGTGTACAAACTTAACATGATGAACAGGAATGACATTTACGGGTGACCAAAAATAACTATCTGAAAGCCATGCCTCCAAAAAGCCACATCTCCAATCTGCCACCTCTACAATATATTATTTAAAAAAGGTTCCAAATTGAACCCCTCCCATCACAAAAAGATTCTCGTTTGAACTTTTACACAGGGGTTCGTTGAAGACCCTTTCAGTGGGGTTCCTCAAGGAACATTTTTCAACTGGAAAGGTTCCGCCAGTGTGGCAACCCAAAATGTTCTTCCAAGCACCTTTACTTCTAAGAGTGTAGATAATAATGATAGTTAGAAAATATTTATTTCAAAAAAAATCATACGTTGCCCACTAAGCTCTAAAAACAGATAGGGACTGTAATGATGCCAGACTATAGAGCATGTCAGTCGAGAAAATACTCGTACCATTCATTCAGACCCACAACACTGGGCTAATCCAATTTCTCTGGCAATTCTCCAACAATTGAATTGATCAGCTGGTCTAGAGGCACTCTAATTGAGGCATGGAGGGTTAAGAGGAGGGTAACAGGAAGAGGAGCATTAATCTTTTGACTATGAGAAGTGACGTGTGGACAGGCAGATGCTGAGGGGGAAGCAGTCTAATGCGCAACAGAACTATAGGGAAGGTTACTGTATAGGGTGGTGGCAGTGTGTGTGTGTGTGTGTGTGTGTGTGTGTGTGTGTGTGTGTGTGTGTGTGTGTGTGTGTGTGTGTGTGTGTGTGTGTGTGTGTGTGTGTGTGTGTGTGTGTGTGTGTGTGTGTGTGTGTGTGTGTGTGTGTGTGTGTGTGAATATGGGTGAGTGAATGCCGATGGTTGTCTAGAGGGTGGTGGGCTAAGTGGTGACTCACTCTAGCAATAAGCAAGAGACTTTGGAGGGATCTCAGGCTGTCACACAAATCACAAAAATCAATGAGTCTAGGTCTATAATATGGTCCAAAATCAAGCACCATATATCAATTAAGATATACAGTACCAGTCAAAAGTTTGGACACACCTACTCATTCAAGGTTTTTTTTTAATTTTTATTATTTTCTAAATTGCAGAATAATAGTGAGGACATCAAAACTATGAAATAACACAAATGGAATCATGTAGTAACCAAAAAAGGGTTACACAAATCAAAATATATTTTAGATTTTAGATTCTTCAAAAAGCAGCCACCTTTTTCCTTTATGACAGCTTTGCACACTCTTGGTATTCTCTCAACCAGCTTCACCTGGAATGCTTTTCCAACTGTCTTGAAGGAGTTCCCCCATATGCTGAGCACTTGTTGGCTGTTTTTCCTTCACTCTGCAGTCCAACTCATCCCAAACTATCTCAATTGGGTTGAGGTCAGGTGATTGTAAAGGCCAGGTCATCTGATGCAGCACTACATCACTCTCCTTCTTGGTCAAATAGCCCTTACACAGCCTGGAGGTGTGTTTTGGGTCATTGTCCTGTTGAAAAACAAATGATAGTTCCACTAAGCACAAACCAGATGTTATTGCGTATCGCTGCAAAATAGTGTGGTTGCCATGCTGGTTAAGTGTGCCTTGAATTCTAAATTATTCACAGACAGTGTCACCAGCAAAGTACCCCCACACCATCACACCTCCTCCTCCATACTTCACAGTGGGAATTACACATGCGGAGATCATCCGTTCACCTACTCTGTGTCTCACAGTCACATTTGGACTTATCAGACCAAAGCACAGATTTCCACCGGTCTACTGTCCATTGCTCGTATTTCTTGGCCCAAGCAAGTCTCTTCTTATTATTGGTGTCCTTTAGTAGTGGTTTCTTTGCAGCAATTCGACCATGAAGGCCTGATTCACACAGTCTCCTCTGAACAGTTGCTGTTGAGATGTGTCTGTTACTTGAACTCTGTGAAGCATTTATTTGGGTTGCAATTTCTGAGGCTGGAAACTCTAATGAACTTATCCTCTGCAGCAGAGGTAACTCTAGGTCTTCCTTTCCTGTGGCCGTCCTCATGAGAGTCAGTTTCATCACAGTGCTTGATGGTTTTGCGACTGCACTTGAAGAACTTTGAAAGTTCATGAAATTTTCAGATTTGACTGACCTTCATGTCTTAAAATAATGATGGACTGTCATTTCTCTTTGTTGATTTGAGCTGTTCTTGCCATAATATGGACTTGGTCTTTTACCAAATAGGGCTATCTTCTATATACCACCCCTACCTTGTCACAACACAACTGATTGGCTCAAACGCATTAAGAAGGATAGAAATTCCACAAATTAACAAGGAACACCTGTTAATTGAAATGCATTCTGGCCTCCCGGGTGGCGCAGTGCTTAAGGGCACTATACTGCAGCGCCAGCTGCGCCACCAGAGACTCTGGGTTCGCGCCCAGGCTCTGTCGTAACCGGCCGTGACCGCGAGGTCCGTGGGGCGACGCACAATTGGCCTAGCATCGTCTGGGTTAGGGAGGGCTTGACCGGTAGGGAAATCCTTGTCTCATCACGCACCAGCGACTCCTGTGGTGGGCCGGGCGCAGTGCGTGCTAACCAAGGTTGCCAGGTGCACGGTGTTTCCTCTGACACATTGGTGCGGCTGGCTTCCGGGTTGGATGGTGCTGTGTTAAGAAGCAGTGCGGCTTGGTTGGGTTGTGTATCGGAGGACGCATGACTTTCAACCTTCGTCTCTCCTGAGCCCGTACGGGAGTTGTAGTGATGAGATAAGATAGTAGCTACTAAACAATTGGATACCACGAAAAAGGGGAGAGAAAAAAATGCATTCCAGGTGACTACCTCATGAAGCTGGTTGAGAGAATGTCAAGTGTGTGTAAAGCTGTCATCAAGGCAAAGGGTGGAGAATCTACTTTGAAGAATCTAAAATAGATTTAGATTTGTTTTACACTTTTTTGGTTACTACATGATTCCATATGTGTTATTTCATAGTTCTGATGTCTTTACTATTATTCTACAATGTAGAAAATCCCTGAAATGAATAGGTGTGTCCAAAGTTTCGTCTGGTGCTGTATATCGATATGGACTGTTCAGTATTTTCTTTTAGTGAAGAGTTATCACATATTTTGAATATTTACTTTTCCCCTACTCAAGGAAACCAATAATGTACATTTTTTTGTAAAATGTATGATTTCCCCATAAATGTACATTTGCAAATGTCTGATGTATCAAGCAAGTGTTTTGAATGATCACTTATGTTGTCACACACACTCAATAGTGAGACCAAAGGATACAGGATGAAATTCATGGTATGAAACACAAGTAAACTCAACAATTACTGTGGTTTTTAAAGGTGGTGTCAAGCCTTCAAACAAACTACTACATGATACATTCCAACAGATAATCTGGATAATTACTAATGTTGACTCTTGTCTCTGTTGCAGTTCAGCAGAAGAACAAAACAATGACAGGTGAGTAAATATTTTTCCACTATCATTCCACGACATCAGACATTATTGTTCTCTATGCCAAAGGATTTATTTTTGTCCCTCCTTTTTTTGGTTTTTCATAGACAACCCTATTTACTAGCTACATCATTAACTAGTCTTGTTATTCTGTTAGCTAACCTCAATCAAACATAACTTCAATATTGTTGTACCTTGAAGGAATGAATATTTTCCTTTGAACTGTAAAGAAGTTTAAAGATAAATGATTTTGAGGGAAAATATCAAATGATTTCAGTCTAACTGTAGCTGTGAGGGATGTTTTAAAAATGGTTTTACTGCTTAGTTATAGTAATTGGACACCACAATCTGTAATACCGGTTAACTTTTGTGTGTGTGTGTCTGTCTGTCTGTCTTCCAGACTGTGGTTTTGAGAGGCAGTTTGTGGATGCTCATAATGACTATCGCAGGAAGCATGGTGCCCCGCCCCTAGCTCTGAGCAGAGACCTGTGTAACTCCGCCCAGAAATGGGCAGACCATCTTCTGTCAATCAAAAGCCTGAAGCACAGCTCCACCAATCACGGAGAAAACCTTTACTACGCATACAGCTCAACCCCCAAAAAACCTGTTGGTGAGCATATGTCAGAAAAAAAAGAAAGAAAATCTAATAAATTCTTTATTGTGCAATACATTGAACATGTTACATCTGCTCCTGCCATGCCCTCTACTTCTCATCCTGTGTCTCCCTAACATGCCACCCCCTCCCCTAGTGCTCTCTCTCTCCCTCTCTCTCTCTCTCCCTCTCTCGCTCTCTCTGTGTATGTGATTGTGTGAGTGGAGACAGGTGTGCTGGAGATCCCCACCAGCTGCAATATGTTCCATAATCAAGGCCTCTACAAATACTCAGCCCTGCCATTTCCACACTGCCAGTTTGTAGCCTCTGCGAACTCACTCTGCGGTTCAAGCTGTTTGTTCCTGCATAGAGATTGTTGTTTGTTTGTTTGATTGGCCTCCGCTACAGTTCCGTCCACTCTGACCCTGGTCCCTGCCTCCAGTCCCTCGTCTTGTCAGTCCTGCTTCCCTGCCCTGGACCCCCGCTCTACTGCTTACTTGGATTCCGCTCCGGAACTACATACCCTGCCCCTACTCCACTTGCCCCAGCCTCAGTTCCTGGTTCCCTGCTACCCACCCGAGCTTCCCCTGGCCTGCACCCCATCTCCCCAAGCTTTTCAATAAATACCTTAGTTACCTTATCCCTGTCTCCTCATCTGAGTCTGCACGTGGGTTCACCTGCTCCACCCTGTGTAACAGAATATGCAGCTCAACTAGTGGAAAGTACAATATTGAATAGAGCCTACAGTGGATATTGTGTACACAACTTATCCTCTCCACTTATTAACTAGCATATGCAGACTGATTTTGAGTGGATCATTTTCCTGAATGCTCATTTGATAACAAATTGGTTCCGCTTTTTATCTTTTTCTGAATGCATTTTAAAGGGAAGGATGCAGTGGACAGTTGGTACAGTGAAATCAAAGATTACCACTTCAATAAGCCTGGCTTCAGCTCCAGTACAGGTGAGATACACGATCTGCAGAATCTAGGGTAAGACAGGTGTGTACTGCATTGTCGGAACTAGAAGCACAAGCATTTCGCTACACTCGCATTAACATCTGCTAACCATGTGTATGTGACAAATAACATTTGATTTGATTAGATTTTTACTGCCACCACAATTTAAAAAAAGTAATTTCTGGAGTTTAACCTTGCTAATGAATCACCCGTTTATTTGGATTAATTTCATAGACCACATCTGACTCTATTTCCAATCACTAACAGTGTCCAAATAGGCCTCCTACAGTACCTGTTGCTCTCCATCCTCGACATACTGAGCGTATACATATACTGACTTCTATACTAACAGTAGCCCCTGCTGTTGTTTCCAGGTCACTTCACCCAGGTGGTTTGGAAGGACTGCAGCGAGGTAGGTGTGGGCCTGGCCACAGATGGGCAAACGATCTTTGTAGTGGGCCAGTACCACCCAGCTGGCAACATGTGCAACGCGGGCTACTTTGAGAAGAATGTCCTACCACTTGGTAGCTCCACCTCTAGAGCCCCCAAATGTTTCCCCACAGGTAACACATCATTGATTGGTTGCAATGATTGGTGAACAAAAATTGAAAAAGACAATTAGATTTAAATCCCATACAACAGCCCAGTTACGATTGTCTCTCGGCAAATAAGCAACTACTAAAGATAAACTAGGTATCTCTGAATGAACCCATTGTATGACACAGCATCGGATACCTCAATCTCTCAACTGACAAATATATTTTCTTTCCTACAGCCGGAGAAGGAGGGGGCCTGAGTGTACCCCAGTCTAAATTTGCCAGATCCTCTTCACCTGCATATAAGGCTCCTCCTCAGGCGAACGGCACTGGTGAGATGTTTTAAATGAATTTTCAGTAAATGTCTCCCATTATGATAACATAATAATATTGGATAGGTAGTAGGCCCAATTTTGCCCTCTGAATTTTGGCCATAAATCTTACAACCATACAATCCTTTCAAGTCATCGCAAGTGTCTCGGTCGTTAGGAGTTGGAACAAGTATTTTAACTTAATGTGCAGTCCATCCATCTGTCTGTCTGCTTGCTCTAAGACCTGGGCCAGTTCCACCTAGACTTCCTACGGGCGTGTAACAACCAGCGGATGGCACATGGAGCCCCAGCCCTCACACTGGACCCAGCCCTGAGTCAGGGGGCGCAGGCATGGGCAGAAACTCTACTGGGAGAGCGGGTGCTGAAGAACTCATCCTCCCCCCATGGTGAAAATATCTGGGCCAAGACGGGGTCAGCGGGCATCACTGCTACGGGTAGGGAGAACCAGGAGGACGGTTGGTCTGCAGGGACAGGGATTTCTCAATAGGCAGTACATACTGCGGGCATATTTTGAATGGTTCCGGATGGGGATTGCTAAACCTATGCCTAACCTTAACCCTTACCATAACCTTAACGTTGACGCTAACCTCACCAACCCCATCCCTCCAAGCCTAACCTTAATCCTAACCCTAACCAATTTCAAACCCTATGCCTAACCTTTGGATATGCCTAACCATTGGATATGCCTAACCTTTGGATATGCCTAACCTTTGGATATGCCTAACCTTTGGATATGCCTAACCTTTGGATATGCCTAACCTTTGGATATGCCTAACCTTTGGATATGCCTAACCATTGGATATGCCTAACCTTTGGATATGCCTAACCATTGGATATGCCTAACCTTTGGATATGCCTAACCTTTGGATATGCCTAACCATTGGATATGCCTAACCTTTGGATATGCCTAACCATTGGATATGCCTAACCTTTGGATATGCCTAACCTTTGGATATGCCTAACCATTGGATATGCCTAACCTTTGGATCTGCTGGCTGAACATCCACTTCTTTCTCAATAAGTACATTCCCAGGGGATCCCTCAAGATGTGCACATTTATCATCTAATGTATGACTTCTTTATTTCTCCGATAAGGTCAAGAGGTGGTGGACGCCTGGTACAAACAAGAGGAGAACTATGACTTCTCCAAACCAGGACATCAGGACAAAACAGGTAAACCTTTCAGTATTAAAAGTAGAAGACAAGTATTTTTTTTAATTAAAAAATAAATGTAACCTTTATTTAACTAGGCAAGTCAGTTAAGAACAAATTCTAATTTACAATGATGGCTTACACCGACCAAACCCGGATGACGCTGGGCAAATTGTGCGCTGCCCTATGGGACTCCCAATCATGGCCGGAGGTGATACAGCCTGGAATCGAAACAGGGACTGTAGTGACGCCTCTTGCACTGAGATGCAGTGCCTTAGACCGCTGCGCCACTCGGGAGCCACTCGGGAGTATACAGTAATGTAATGTGCTACGCCAAAGAGGTCTAAAAAATAGCTCTAAAAATTACACCTTGCTTTAAACGGTCATCTCTGACCACAGCATGTCATGTTTAAAGTCTGCCTTGCGTTGATATTTTCCTCAATGTTAAACGTATTGATAATCCAAAAGAATTTGCTGATAATTGTGCTCCATTGTCAATCATCGCTCCCTTTCTTTGATTTCCTCTCCCTCTCTTTTTCTTTGTTCATCTGTTTCAGGGCAGTTCACACAACTGGTGTGGCGTAGCTCCAAGGAGGTGGGCGTCGGCATGGCAAACGGTGACACGGGAATGCTCGTCGTGGTGGCACACTTTAAACCGGCTGGCAACATCAGCAACCCCGGTTACCACGCTCAGAATGTGATGCCAAAAGGGTCGAAAGTTACCGATAAACCAGTGGAGGTCGTCACTTCGAGAATGCAGGCTTTGGCCGTGAACTCACTGTCAGGTGAGCAGCATTACATGTAATGTGAACTTTGTTATGATGCTTTATGACAGGTTTACGACATTGTTGTGATAAATGGGAAAAAAATCCAGAAAATCACATTGTAGGATTTTTAATGAATTTATTTGCAAATTATGGTGGAAAATAAGTTTTTGGTCACTAACAAAAGTTTCTCAATACTTTGTTATATACCCTTTGTTGGCAATGACAGAGGTCAAACGTTTTCTGTAAGTCTTCACAAGGTTTTCACACACTGTTGCTGGTATTTTGGCCCATTCCTCCATGCAAATCTCCTCTAGAGCAGTGATGTTTGGGTCTGTTGCTGGGCAACACAGACTTTCAACTCCCTCCAACGATTTTCTATGGGGTTGAGATCTGGAGACTGGCTAGGCCACTCCAGGACCTTGAAATGCTTCTTACGAAGCCACTCCTTCGTTGCCCGGGCGGTGTGTTTGGGATCATTGTCATGCTGAAAGACCCAGCCAAATTCATCATCAATGTCCTTGCTGATGGAAGGAGGTTTTCACTCAAAATCTCACGATACATGGCGCCATTCATTCTTTCCTTTACACAGATCAGTCGTCCTGGTCTCTTTGCAGAAAAACAGCCCCAAAGCATGATGTTTCCACCCCCATGCTTCACAGTACGTATGGTGTTCTTTGGATGCAACTCAGCATTCTTTGTCCTCCAAACACGACAAGTTGAGTTTTTACCAAAAAGTTCTATTTTGGTTTCACCTGACCATATGTCATTCTCCCAATCTTCTTCTGGATCATCCAAATGCTCTCTAGCAAACTTCAGACGGGTCTGGACATGTACTGGCTTAAGCAGGGGGACACGTCTATCACTGCAGGATTTGAGTCCCTGGCGGCGTAGTGTGTTACTGATGGTAGGCTTTGTTACTTTGGTCCCAGCTCTCTGCAGGTCATTCACTAGGTCCCCCTGTGTGGTTCTGGGATTTTTGCTCACCGTTCTTGTGATCATTTTGACCCCACGGGGTGAGATCTTGCGTGGAGCCCCAGATCGAGGGAGATTATCAGTGGTCTTGTATGTCTTCCATTTCCTAATAATTGCTCCCACAGTTGATTTCTTCAAACCAAGCTGCTTACCTATTGCAGATTCAGTCTTCCCAGCCTGGTGCAGGTCTACAATTTTGTTTCTGGTGTCCTTTGACAGCTCTTTGGTCTTGGGCATAGTGGAGTTTGGAGTGTGACTGTTTGAGGTTGTGGAGAGGTGTCTTTTATTTTATTTCACCTTTATTTAACCAGGTAGGAAAGTTGAGAACAAGTTCTCATTTACAATTGCGACCTGGCCAAGATAAAGCAAAGCAGTTCGACACATACAACGAAACAGAGTTACACATGGAGTAAAACAAACATACAGTCAATAATACAGTATAAACAAGTCTATATACGATGTGAGCAAATGAGGTGAGATAAGGGAGGTAAAGGCAAAAAAGGCCATGGTGGTAAAGTAAATACAATATAGCAAGTAAAACACTGGAATGGTAGATTTGCAGTAGAAGAATGTGCAAAGTAGAAATAAAAATAATGAGGTGCAAAGGAGCAAAATAAATAAATAAATACAGTAGGGAAAGAGGTAGTTGTTTGGGCTAAATTATAGGTGGGCTATGTACAGGTGCAGTAATCTCTGAGCTGCTCTGACAGTTGGTGCTTAAAGCTAGTGAGGGAGATAAGTGTTTCCAGTTTCAGAGATTTTTGTAGTTCGTTCCAGTCATTGGCAGCAGAGAACTGTAAGAGTCTGTGCAAATCCCAAAGTTGGAATAGTTACCACTTTATTACTGTATGTAATCAGCAATGTTAGTATGATTCATTTTGTATTAGAATATGTAATATGCATAAATATTCAGGGAACATTATAATTTGCAGTGTACAAACTTAACATGATGAACAGGAATTACATTTACGGGTGACCAAAAATAACTATCTGAAAGCCATGCCTCCAAAAAGCCACATCTCCAATCTGCCACCTCTACAATATATTATTTAAAAAAGGTTCCAAATTGAACCCCTCCCATCACAAAAAGATTCCCGTTTGAACTTTTACACAGGGGTTCGTTGAAGACCCTTTCAGTGGGGTTCCTCAAGGAACATTTTTCAACTGGAAAGGTTCCGCCAGTGTGGCAACCCAAAAGGTTCTTCCAAGCACCTTTACTTCTAAGAGTGTAGATAACAATGATAGTTAGAAAATATTTATTTTTAAAAAATCATACGTTGCCCACTAAGCTCTAAAAACAGATAGGGACTGTAATGATGCCAGACTATAGAGCATGTCAGTCGAGAAAATACTCGTACCATTCATTCAGACCCACAACACTGGGCTAATCCAATTTCTCTGGCAATTCTCCAACAATTGAATTGATCAGCTGGTCTAGAGGCACTCTAATTGAGGCATGGAGGGTTAAGAGGAGGGTAACAGGAAGAGGAGCATTAATCTTTTGACTATGAGAAGTGACGTGTGGACAGGCAGATGCTGAGGGGGAAGCAGTCTAATGCGCAACAGAACTATAGGGAAGGTTACTGTATAGGGTGGTGGCAGTGTGTGTGTGTGTGTGTGTGTGTGTGTGTGTGTGTGTGTGTGTGTGTGTGTGTGTGTGTGTGTGTGTGTGTGTGTGTGTGTGAATATGGGTGAGTGAATGCCGATGGTTGTCTAGAGGGTGGTGGGCTAAGTGGTGACTCACTCTAGCAATAATCAAGAGACTTTGGAGGGATCTCAGGCTGTCACACAAATCACAAAAATCAATGAGTCTAGGTCTATAATATGGTCCAAAATCAAGCACCATATATCAATTAAGATATACAGTACTAGTCAAAAGTTTGGACACACCTACTCATTCAAGGGTTTTTCTTTATTTTTACTATTTTCTAAATTGCAGAATAATAGTGAGGACATCAAAACTATGAAATAACACAAATGGAATCATGTAGTAACCAAAAAGGGTTACACAAATCAAAATATATTTTAGATTTTAGATTCTTCAAAAAGCAGCCACCTTTTTCCTTTATGACAGCTTTGCACACTCTTGGCATTCTCTCAACCAGCTTCACCTGGAATGCTTTTCCAACTGTCTTGAAGGAGTTCCCCCATATGCTGAGCACTTGTTGGCTGTTTTTCCTTCACTCTGCAGTCCAACTCATCCCAAACTATCTCAATTGGGTTGAGGTCAGGTGATTGTAAAGGCCAGGTCATCTGATGCAGCACTACATCACTCTCCTTCTTGGTCAAATAGTCTCATCGCGCACCAGCGACTCCTGTGGTGGGCCGGGGGCAGTGCGTGCTAACCAAGGTTGCCAGGTGCACGGTGTTTCCTCTGACACATTGGTGCGGCTGGCTTCTGGGTTGGATGGCGCTGTGTTAAGAAGCAGTGCGGCTTGGTTGGGTTGTGTATCGGAGGACGCATGACTTTCAACCTTCGTCTCTCCTGAGCCCGTACGGGAGTTGTAGTGATGAGACAAGATAGTAGCTACTAAACAATTGGATACCACGAAAAAAGGGTAAAAAAAAATGCATTCCAGGTGACTACCTCATGAAGCTGGTTGAGAGAATGTCAAGTGTGTGTAAAGCTGTCATCAAGGCAAAGGGTGGAGAATCTACTTTGAAGAATCTAAAATAGATTTAGATTTGTTTTACACTTTTTTGGTTACTACATGATTCCATATGTGTTATTTCATAGTTCTGATGTCTTTACTATTATTCTACAATGTAGAAAATCCCTGAAATGAATAGGTGTGTCCAAAGTTTCGACTGGTGCTGTATATCAATATGGACTGTTCAGTATTTTCTTTTAGTGAAGAGTTATCACATATTTTGAATATTTACTTTTCCCCTACTCAAGGAAACCAATAATGTACATTTTTTTTGTAAAATGTATGATTTCCCCATAAATGTACATTTGCAAATGTCTGATGTATCAAGCAAGTGTTTTGAATGATCACTTATGTTGTCACACACACTCAATAGTGAGACCAAAGGATACAGGATGAAATTCATGGTATGAAACACAAGTAAACTCAACAATTACTGTGGTTTTTAAAGGTGGTGTCAAGCCTTCAAACAAACTACTACATGATACATTCCAACAGATAATCTGGATAATTACTAATGTTGACTCTTGTCTCTGTTGCAGTTCAGCAGAAGAACAAAACAATGACAGGTGAGTAAATATTTTTCCACTATCATTCCACAACATCAGACATTATTGTTCTCTATGCCAAAGGATTTATTTTTGTCCCTCCTTTTTTTGGCTTTTTATAGACAACCCTATTTACTAGCTACATCATTAACTAGTCTTGTTATTCTGTTAGCTAACCTCAATCAAACATAACTTCAATATTGTTGTACCTTGAAGGAATGAATATTTTCCTTTGAACTGTAAAGAAGTTTAAAGATAAATGATTTTGAGGGAAAATATCAAATGATTTCAGTCTAACTGTAGCTGTGAGGGATGTTTTAAAAATGGTTTTACTGCTTAGTTATAGTAATTGGACACCACAATCTGTAATACCGGTTAACTTTTGTGTGTGTGTGTCTGTCTGTCTGTCTTCCAGACTGTGGTTTTGAGAGGCAGTTTGTGGATGCTCATAATGACTATCGCAGGAAGCATGGTGCCCCGCCCCTAGCTCTGAGCAGAGACCTGTGTAACTCCGCCCAGAAATGGGCAGACCATCTTCTGTCAATCAAAAGCCTGAAGCACAGCTCCACCAATCACGGAGAAAACCTTTACTACGCATACAGCTCAACCCCCAAAAACCTGTTGGTGAGCATATGTCAGAAAAAAAGAAAGAAAATCTAATAAATTCTTTATTGTGCAATACATTGAACATGTTACATCTGCTCCTGCCATGCCCTCTACTTCTCATCCTGTGTCTCCCTAACATGCCACCCCTCCCCTAGTGCTCTCTCTCTCCCTCTCTCTCTCTCTCCCTCTCTCGCTCTCTCTGTGTATGTGATTGTGTGAGTGGAGACAGGTGTGCTGGAGATCCCCACCAGCTGCAATCTGTTCCATAATCAAGGCCTCTACAAATACTCAGCCCTGCCATTTCCACACTGCCAGTTTGTAGCCTCTGCGAACTCACTCTGCGGTTCAAGCTGTTTGTTCCTGCATAGAGATTGTTGTGCATGGTTTTCGCTCCGCTACAGTTCCGTCCACTCTGACCCTGGTCCCTGCCTCCAGTCCCTCGTCTTGTCAGTCCTGCTTCCCTGCCCTGGACCCCCGCTCTACTGCTTACTTGGATTCCGCTCCGGAACTACATACCCTGCCCCTACTCCACTTGCCCCAGCCTCAGTTCCTGGTTCCCTGCTACCCACCCGAGCTTCCCCTGGCCTGCACCCCATCTCCCCCAAGCTTTTCAATAAATACCTTAGTTACCTTATCCCTGTCTCCTCATCTGAGTCTGCACGTGGGTTCACCTGCTCCACCCTGTGTAACAGAATATGCAGCTCAACTAGTGGAAAGTACAATATTGAATAGAGCCTACAGTGGATATTGTGTACACAACTTATCCTCTCCACTTATTAACTAGCATATGCAGACTGATTTTGAGTGGATCATTTTCCTGAATGCTCATTTGATAACAAATTGGTTCCATTTTTTATCTTTTTCTGAATGCATTTTAAAGGGAAGGATGCAGTGGACAGTTGGTACAGTGAAATCAAAGATTACCACTTCAATAAGCCTGGCTTCAGCTCCAGTACAGGTGAGATACACGATCTGCAGAATCTAGGGTACGACAGGTGTGTACTACATTGTCGGAACTAGAAGCACAAGCATTTCGCTACACTCGCATTAACATCTGCTAACCATGTGTATGTGACAAATAACATTTGATTTGATTAGATTTTTACTGCCACCACAATTTTAAAAAGTAATTTCTGGAGTTTAACCTTGCTAATGAATCACCCGTTTATTTGGATTAATTTCATAGACCACATCTGACTCTATTTCCAATCACTAACAGTGTCCAAATAGGCCTCCTACAGTACCTGTTGCTCTCCATCCTCGACATACTGAGCGTATACATATACTGACTTCTATACTAACAGTAGCCCCTGCTGTTATTTCCAGGTCACTTCACCCAGGTGGTTTGGAAGGACTGCAGCGAGGTAGGTGTGGGCCTGGCCACAGATGGGCAAACGATCTTTGTAGTGGGCCAGTACCACCCAGCTGGCAACATGTGCAACGCGGGCTACTTTGAGAAGAATGTCCTACCACTTGGTAGCTCCACCTCTAGAGCCCCCAAATGTTTCCCCACAGGTAACACATCATTGATTGGTTGCAATGATTGGTGAACAAAAATTGAAAAAGACAATTAGATTTAAATCCCATACAACAGCCCAGTTACGATTGTCTCTCGGCAAATAAGCAACTACTAAAGATAAACTAGGTATCTCTGAATGAACCCATTGTATGACACAGCATCGGATACCTCAATCTCTCAACTGACAAATATATTTTCTTTCCTACAGCCGGAGAAGGAGGGGGCCTGAGTGTACCCCAGTCTAAAATTGCCAGATCCTCTTCACCTGCATATAAGGCTCCTCCTCAGGCGAACGGCACTGGTGAGATGTTTTAAATGAATTTTCAGTAAATGTCTCCCATTATGATAACATAATAATATTGGATAGGTAGTAGGCCCAATTTTGCCCTCTGAATTTTGGCCATAAATCTTACAACCATACAATCCTTTCAAGTCATCGCAAGTGTCTCGGTCGTTAGGAGTTGGAACAAGTATTTTAACTTAATGTGCAGTCCATCCATCTGTCTGTCTGCTTGCTCTAAGACCTGGGCCAGTTCCACCTAGACTTCCTACGGGCGTGTAACAACCAGCGGATGGCACATGGAGCCCCAGCCCTCACACTGGACCCAGCCCTGAGTCAGGGGGCGCAGGCATGGGCAGAAACTCTACTGGGAGAGCGGGTGCTGAAGAACTCATCCTCCCCCCATGGTGAAAATATCTGGGCCAAGACGGGGTCAGCGGGCATCACTGCTACGGGTAGGGAGAACCAGGAGGACGGATGGTCTGCAGGGACAGGGATTTCTCAATAGGCAGTACATACTGCGGGCATATTTTGAATGGTTCCGGATGGGGATTGCTAAACCTATGCCTAACCTTAACCCTTACCATAACCTTAACGTTGACGCTAACCTCACCAACCCCATCCCTCCAAGCCTAACCTTAATCCTAACCCTAACCAATTTCAAACCCTATGCCTAACCTTTGGATATGCCTAACCATTGGATATGCCTAACCTTTGGATATGCCTAACCTTTGGATATGCCTAACCTTTGGATATGCCTAACCTTTGGATATGCCTAACCTTTGGATATGCCTAACCTTTGGATATGCCTAACCTTTGGATATGCCTAACCTTTGGATATGCCTAACCATTGGATATGCCTAACCTTTGGATATGCCTAACCATTGGATATGCCTAACCTTTGGATATGCCTAACCATTGGATATGCCTAACCTTTGGATCTACTGGCTGAACATCCACTTCTTTCTCAATAAGTACATTCCCAGGGGATCCCTCAAGATGTGCACATTTATCATCTAATGTATGACTTCTTTATTTCTCCGATAAGGTCAAGAGGTGGTGGACGCCTGGTACAAACAAGAGGAGAACTATGACTTCTCCAAACCAGGACATCAGGACAAAACAGGTAAACCTTTCAGTATTAAAAGTAGAAGACAAGTATTTTTTTTAATTAAAAAATAAATGTAACCTTTATTTAACTAGGCAAGTCAGTTAAGAACAAATTCTAATTTACAATGATGGCTTACACCGACCAAACCCGGATGACGCTGGGCAAATTGTGCGCTGCCCTATGGGACTCCCAATCATGGCCGGAGGTGATACAGCCTGGAATCGAAACAGGGACTGTAGTGACGCCTCTTGCACTGAGATGCAGTGCCTTAGACCGCTGCGCCACTCGGGAGCCACTCGGGAGTATACAGTAATGTAATGTGCTACGCCAAAGAGGTCTAAAAAATAGCTCTAAAAATTACACCTTGCTTTAAACGGTCATCTCTGACCACAGCATGTCATGTTTAAAGTCTGCCTTGCGTTGATATTTTCCTCAATGTTAAACGTATTGATAATCCAAAAGAATTTGCTGATAATTGTGCTCCATTGTCAATCATCGCTCCCTTTCTTTGATTTCCTCTCCCTCTCTTTTTCTTTGTTCATCTGTTTCAGGGCAGTTCACACAACTGGTGTGGCGTAGCTCCAAGGAGGTGGGCGTCGGCATGGCAAACGGTGACACGGGAATGCTCGTCGTGGTGGCACACTTTAAACCGGCTGGCAACATCAGCAACCCCGGTTACCACGCTCAGAATGTGATGCCAAAAGGGTCGAAAGTTACCGATAAACCAGTGGAGGTCGTCACTTCGAGAATGCAGGCTTTGGCCGTGAACTCACTGTCAGGTGAGCAGCATTACATGTAATGTGAACTTTGTTATGATGCTTTATGACAGGTTTACGACATTGTTGTGATAAATGAGAAAAAAAAATCCAGAAAATCACATTGTAGGATTTTTAATGAATTTATTTGCAAATTATGGTGGAAAATAAGTTTTTGGTCACTAACAAAAGTTTCTCAATACTTTGTTATATACCCTTTGTTGGCAATGACAGAGGTCAAACGTTTTCTGTAAGTCTTCACAAGGTTTTCACACACTGTTGCTGGTATTTTGGCCCATTCCTCCATGCAAATCTCCTCTAGAGCAGTGATGTTTGGGTCTGTTGCTGGGCAACACAGACTTTCAACTCCCTCCAACGATTTTCTATGGGGTTGAGATCTGGAGACTGGCTAGGCCACTCCAGGACCTTGAAATGCTTCTTACGAAGCCACTCCTTCGTTGCCCGGGCAGTGTGTTTGGGATCATTGTCATGCTGAAAGACCCAGCCAAATTCATCATCAATGTCCTTGCTGATGGAAGGAGGTTTTCACTCAAAATCTCACGATACATGGCGCCATTCATTCTTTCCTTTACACAGATCAGTCGTCCTGGTCTCTTTGCAGAAAAACAGCCCCAAAGCATGATGTTTCCACCCCCATGCTTCACAGTACGTATGGTGTTCTTTGGATGCAACTCAGCATTCTTTGTCCTCCAAACACGACAAGTTGAGTTTTTACCAAAAAGTTCTATTTTGGTTTCACCTGACCATATGTCATTCTCCCAATCTTCTTCTGGATCATCCAAATGCTCTCTAGCAAACTTCAGACGGGTCTGGACATGTACTGGCTTAAGCAGGGGGACACGTCTATCACTGCAGGATTTGAGTCCCTGGCGGCGTAGTGTGTTACTGATGGTAGGCTTTGTTACTTTGGTCCCAGCTCTCTGCAGGTCATTCACTAGGTCCCCCTGTGTGGTTCTGGGATTTTTGCTCACCGTTCTTGTGATCATTTTGACCCCACGGGGTGAGATCTTGCGTGGAGCCCCAGATCGAGGGAGATTATCAGTGGTCTTGTATGTCTTCCATTTCCTAATAATTGCTCCCACAGTTGATTTCTTCAAACCAAGCTGCTTACCTATTGCAGATTCAGTCTTCCCAGCCTGGTGCAGGTCTACAATTTTGTTTCTGGTGTCCTTTGACAGCTCTTTGGTCTTGGGCATAGTGGAGTTTGGAGTGTGACTGTTTGAGGTTGTGGAGAGGTGTCTTTTATTTTATTTCACCTTTATTTAACCAGGTAGGAAAGTTGAGAACAAGTTCTCATTTACAATTGCGACCTGGCCAAGATAAAGCAAAGCAGTTCGACACATACAACGACACAGAGTTACACATGGAGTAAAACAAACATACAGTCAATAATACAGTATAAACAAGTCTATATACGATGTGAGCAAATGAGGTGAGATAAGGGAGGTAAAGGCAAAAAAAGGCCATGGTGGTAAAGTAAATACAATATAGCAAGTAAAACACTGGAATGGTAGATTTGCAGTAGAAGAATGTGCAAAGTAGAAATAAAAATAATGAGGTGCAAAGGAGCAAAATAAATAAATAAATACAGTAGGGAAAGAGGTAGTTGTTTGGGCTAAATTATAGGTGGGCTATGTACAGGTGCAGTAATCTCTGAGCTGCTCTGACAGTTGGTGCTTAAAGCTAGTGAGGGAGATAAGTGTTTCCAGTTTCAGAGATTTTTGTAGTTCGTTCCAGTCATTGGCAGCAGAGAACTGTAAGAGTCTGTGCAAATCCCAAAGTTGGAATAGTTACCACTTTATTACTGTATGTAATCAGCAATGTTAGTATGATTCATTTTGTATTAGAATATGTAATGTGCATAAATATTCAGGGAACATTATAATTTGCAGTGTACAAACTTAACATGATGAACAGGAATGACATTTACGGGTGACCAAAAATAACTATCTGAAAGCCATGCCTCCAAAAAGCCACATCTCCAATCTGCCACCTCTACAATATATTATTTAAAAAAGGTTCCAAATTGAACCCCTCCCATCACAAAAAGATTCCCGTTTGAACTTTTACACAGGGGTTCGTTGAAGACCCTTTCAGTGGGGTTCCTCAAGGAACATTTTTCAACTGGAAAGGTTCCGCCAGTGTGGCAACCCAAAAGGTTCTTCCAAGCACCTTTACTTCTAAGAGTGTAGATAACAATGATAGTTAGAAAATATTTATTTTTAAAAAATCATACGTTGCCCACTAAGCTCTAAAAACAGATAGGGACTGTAATGATGCCAGACTATAGAGCATGTCAGTCGAGAAAATACTCGTACCATTCATTCAGACCCACAACACTGGGCTAATCCAATTTCTCTGGCAATTCTCCAACAATTGAATTGATCAGCTGGTCTAGAGGCACTCTAATTGAGGCATGGAGGGTTAAGAGGAGGGTAACAGGAAGAGGAGCATTAATCTTTTGACTATGAGAAGTGACGTGTGGACAGGCAGATGCTGAGGGGGAAGCAGTCTAATGCGCAACAGAACTATAGGGAAGGTTACTGTATAGGGTGGTGGCAGTGTGTGTGTGTGTGTGTGTGTGTGTGTGTGTGTGTGTGTGTGTGTGTGTGTGTGTGTGTGTGTGTGTGTGTGTGTGTGTGTGTGTGTGTGTGTGAATATGGGTGAGTGAATGCCGATGGTTGTCTAGAGGGTGGTGGGCTAAGTGGTGACTCACTCTAGCAATAATCAAGAGACTTTGTAGGGATCTCAGGCTGTCACACAAATCACAAAAATCAATGAGTCTAGGTCTATAATATGGTCCAAAATCAAGCACCATATATCAATTAAGATATACAGTACTAGTCAAAAGTTTGGACACACCTACTCATTCAAGGGTTTTTCTTTATTTTTACTATTTTCTAAATTGCAGAATAATAGTGAGGACATCAAAACTATGAAATAACACAAATGGAATCATGTAGTAACCAAAAAGGGTTACACAAATCAAAATATATTTTAGATTTTAGATTCTTCAAAAAGCAGCCACCTTTTTCCTTTATGACAGCTTTGCACACTCTTGGCATTCTCTCAACCAGCTTCACCTGGAATGCTTTTCCAACTGTCTTGAAGGAGTTCCCCATATGCTGAGCACTTGTTGGCTGTTTTTCCTTCACTCTGCAGTCCAACTCATCCCAAACTATCTCAATTGGGTTGAGGTCAGGTGATTGTAAAGGCCAGGTCATCTGATGCAGCACTACATCACTCTCCTTCTTGGTCAAATAGTCTCATCGCGCACCAGCGACTCCTGTGGTGGGCCGGGGGCAGTGCGTGCTAACCAAGGTTGCCAGGTGCACGGTGTTTCCTCTGACACATTGGTGCGGCTGGCTTCTGGGTTGGATGGCGCTGTGTTAAGAAGCAGTGCGGCTTGGTTGGGTTGTGTATCGGAGGACGCATGACTTTCAACCTTCGTCTCTCCTGAGCCCGTACGGGAGTTGTAGTGATGAGACAAGATAGTAGCTACTAAACAATTGGATACCACGAAAAAAGGGTAAAAAAAAATGCATTCCAGGTGACTACCTCATGAAGCTGGTTGAGAGAATGTCAAGTGTGTGTAAAGCTGTCATCAAGGCAAAGGGTGGAGAATCTACTTTGAAGAATCTAAAATAGATTTAGATTTGTTTTACACTTTTTTGGTTACTACATGATTCCATATGTGTTATTTCATAGTTCTGATGTCTTTACTATTATTCTACAATGTAGAAAATCCCTGAAATGAATAGGTGTGTCCAAAGTTTCGACTGGTGCTGTATATCAATATGGACTGTTCAGTATTTTCTTTTAGTGAAGAGTTATCACATATTTTGAATATTTACTTTTCCCCTACTCAAGGAAACCAATAATGTACATTTTTTTTTGTAAAATGTATGATTTCCCCATAAATGTACATTTGCAAATGTCTGATGTATCAAGCAAGTGTTTTGAATGATCACTTATGTTGTCACACACACTCAATAGTGAGACCAAAGGATACAGGATGAAATTCATGGTATGAAACACAAGTAAACTCAACAATTACTGTGGTTTTTAAAGGTGGTGTCAAGCCTTCAAACAAACTACTACATGATACATTCCAACAGATAATCTGGATAATTACTAATGTTGACTCTTGTCTCTGTTGCAGTTCAGCAGAAGAACAAAACAATGACAGGTGAGTAAATATTTTTCCACTATCATTCCACGACATCAGACATTATTGTTCTCTATGCCAAAGGATTTATTTTTGTCCCTCCTTTTTTGGTTTTTCATAGACAACCCTATTTACTAGCTACATCATTAACTAGTCTTGTTATTCTGTTAGCTAACCTCAATCAAACATAACTTCAATATTGTTGTACCTTGAAGGAATGAATATTTTCCTTTGAACTGTAAAGAAGTTTAAAGATAAATGATTTTGAGGGAAAATATCAAATGATTTCAGTCTAACTGTAGCTGTGAGGGATGTTTTAAAAATGGTTTTACTGCTTAGTTATAGTAATTGGACACCACAATCTGTAATACCGGTTAACTTTTGTGTGTGTGTGTCTGTCTGTCTGTCTTCCAGACTGTGGTTTTGAGAGGCAGTTTGTGGATGCTCATAATGACTATCGCAGGAAGCATGGTGCCCCGCCCCTAGCTCTGAGCAGAGACCTGTGTAACTCCGCCCAGAAATGGGCAGACCATCTTCTGTCAATCAAAAGCCTGAAGCACAGCTCCACCAATCACGGAGAAAACCTTTACTACGCATACAGCTCAACCCCCAAAAAACCTGTTGGTGAGCATATGTCAGAAAAAAAAGAAAGAAAATCTAATAAATTCTTTATTGTGCAATACATTGAACATGTTACATCTGCTCCTGCCATGCCCTCTACTTCTCATCCTGTGTCTCCCTAACATGCCACCCCTCCCCTAGTGCTCTCTCTCTCCCTCTCTCTCTCTCTCCCTCTCTCGCTCTCTCTGTGTATGTGATTGTGTGAGTGGAGACAGGTGTGCTGGAGATCCCCACCAGCTGCAATCTGTTCCATAATCAAGGCCTCTACAAATACTCAGCCCTGCCATTTCCACACTGCCAGTTTGTAGCCTCTGCGAACTCACTCTGCGGTTCAAGCTGTTTGTTCCTGCATAGAGATTGTTGTGCATGGTTTTCGCTCCGCTACAGTTCCGTCCACTCTGACCCTGGTCCCTGCCTCCAGTCCCTCGTCTTGTCAGTCCTGCTTCCCTGCCCTGGACCCCCGCTCTACTGCTTACTTGGATTCCGCTCCGGAACTACATACCCTGCCCCTACTCCACTTGCCCCAGCCTCAGTTCCTGGTTCCCTGCTACCCACCCGAGCTTCCCCTGGCCTGCACCCCATCTCCCCCAAGCTTTTCAATAAATACCTTAGTTACCTTATCCCTGTCTCCTCATCTGAGTCTGCACGTGGGTTCACCTGCTCCACCCTGTGTAACAGAATATGCAGCTCAACTAGTGGAAAGTACAATATTGAATAGAGCCTACAGTGGATATTGTGTACACAACTTATCCTCTCCACTTATTAACTAGCATATGCAGACTGATTTTGAGTGGATCATTTTCCTGAATGCTCATTTGATAACAAATTGGTTCCATTTTTTATCTTTTTCTGAATGCATTTTAAAGGGAAGGATGCAGTGGACAGTTGGTACAGTGAAATCAAAGATTACCACTTCAATAAGCCTGGCTTCAGCTCCAGTACAGGTGAGATACACGATCTGCAGAATCTAGGGTACGACAGGTGTGTACTACATTGTCGGAACTAGAAGCACAAGCATTTCGCTACACTCGCATTAACATCTGCTAACCATGTGTATGTGACAAATAACATTTGATTTGATTAGATTTTTACTGCCACCACAATTTAAAAAAAGTAATTTCTGGAGTTTAACCTTGCTAATGAATCACCCGTTTATTTGGATTAATTTCATAGACCACATCTGACTCTATTTCCAATCACTAACAGTGTCCAAATAGGCCTCCTACAGTACCTGTTGCTCTCCATCCTCGACATACTGAGCGTATACATATACTGACTTCTATACTAACAGTAGCCCCTGCTGTTATTTCCAGGTCACTTCACCCAGGTGGTTTGGAAGGACTGCAGCGAGGTAGGTGTGGGCCTGGCCACAGATGGGCAAACGATCTTTGTAGTGGGCCAGTACCACCCAGCTGGCAACATGTGCAACGCGGGCTACTTTGAGAAGAATGTCCTACCACTTGGTAGCTCCACCTCTAGAGCCCCCAAATGTTTCCCCACAGGTAACACATCATTGATTGGTTGCAATGATTGGTGAACAAAAATTGAAAAAGACAATTAGATTTAAATCCCATACAACAGCCCAGTTACGATTGTCTCTCGGCAAATAAGCAACTACTAAAGATAAACTAGGTATCTCTGAATGAACCCATTGTATGACACAGCATCGGATACCTCAATCTCTCAACTGACAAATATATTTTCTTTCCTACAGCCGGAGAAGGAGGGGGCCTGAGTGTACCCCAGTCTAAATTTGCCAGATCCTCTTCACCTGCATATAAGGCTCCTCCTCAGGCGAACGGCACTGGTGAGATGTTTTAAATGAATTTTCAGTAAATGTCTCCCATTATGTAAAGATAACATAATAATATTGGATAGGTAGTAGGCCCAATTTTGCCCTCTGAATTTTGGCCATAAATCTTACAACCATACAATCCTTTCAAGTCATCGCAAGTGTCTCGGTCGTTAGGAGTTGGAACAAGTATTTTAACTTAATATGCAGTCCATCCATCTGTCTGTCTGTGTGCTTGCTCTAAGACCTGGGCCAGTTCCACAGAGACTTCCTACGGGCGTGTAACAACCAGCGGATGGCACACGGAGCCCCAGCCCTCACACTGGACCCAACCCTGAGTCAGGGGGCGCAGGCATGGGCAGAAACTCTACTGGGAGAGCGGGTGCTGAAGAACTCATCCTCCCCCCATGGTGAAAATATCTGGGCCAAGACGGGGTCAGCGGGCATCACTGCTACGGGTAGGGAGAACCAGGAGGACGGATGGTCTGCAGGGACAGGGATTTCTCAATAGGCAGTACATACGGCGGGCATATTTTGAATGGTTCCGGATGGGGATCGCTAACCCTATGCCTAACCTTAACCCTTACCATAACCTTAACGTTGACGCTAACCTCACCAACCCCATCCCTCCAAGCCTAACCTTAATCCTAACCAATTTCGATCCCTATGCCTAACCATTGGATATGCCTAACCATTGGATATGCCTAACCATTGGATATGCCTAACCATTGGATATGCCTAACCATTGGATATGCCTAACCTTTGGATATGCCTAACCTTTGGATATGCCTAACCTTTGGATATGCCTAACCATTGGATATGCCTAACCTTTGGATATGCCTAACCTTTGGATATGCCTAACCTTTGGATATGCCTAACCTTTGGATATGCCTAACCATTGGATATGCCTAACCTTTGGATATGCCTAACCTTTGGATATGCCTAACCTTTGGATATGCCTAACCTTTGGATCTGCCGGCTGAACATCCACTTCTTTCTCAATAAGTACATTCCCAGGGGATCCTAATGTATGACTTCTTTATTTCTCCGATAAGGTCAAGAGGTGGTGGACGCCTGGTACAAACAAGAGGAGAACTATGACTTCTCCAAAACAGGACATCAGGACAAAACAGGTAAACCTTTCAGCATTAAAAGTAGAAGACAACTATTTTTTTAATTAAAAAATAAATGTAACCTTTATTTAACTAGGCAAGTCAGTTAAGAACAAATTCTTATTTACAATGACGGCGTACACCGACCAAACCCGGATGACGCTGGGCAAATTGTGCGCTGCCCTATGGGACTCCCAATCATGGCCGGAGGTGATACAGCCTGGAATCGAAACAGGGACTGTAGTGACGCCTCTTGCACTGAGATGCAGTGCCTTAGACCGCTGCGCCACTCGGGAGCCACTCGGGAGTATACAGTAATGTAATGTGCTACGCCAAAGAGGTCTAAAAAAATAGCTCTAAAAATTACACCTTGCTTTAAACGGTCATCTCTGACCACAGCATGTCATGTTTAAAGTCTGCCTTGCGTTGATATTTTCCTCAATGTTAAACGTATTGATAATCCAAAAGAATTTGCTGATAATTGTGCTCCATTGTCAATCATCGCTCCCTTTCTTTGATTTCCTCTCCCTCTCTTTTTCTTTGTTCATCTGTTTCAGGGCAGTTCACACAACTGGTGTGGCGTAGCTCCAAGGAGGTGGGCGTCGGCATGGCAAACGGTGGCACGGGAATGCTCGTCGTGGTGGCACACTTTAAACCGGCTGGCAACATCAGCAACCCCGGTTACCACGCTCAGAATGTGATGCCAAAAGGGTCGAAAATTACCGATAAGCCAGTGGAGGTCGTCACTTCGAGAATGCAGGCATTGGCCGTGAACTCACTGTCAGGTGAGCAGCATCACAGAGCGTGTAATGTGAACCTTGTGATTATGTTTTATGACAGGTTTACGACATTGTTGTGATATTGCTATGAAGGCACTATGAGTTGGGGTGACAAAGTGTCACTCATACATTTTAAAGGATTAATAAAGACTTAATATACCGTGTAACTCTCCATGTCCCGTATAGCCAATGAGCTTGGCCAGTTCGGCCGGGCTCTTCTGAAGTCTCTCAACCAATACCGGAGCCAGCACGGGGCATTACCTCTGGTGCTAAGCCCTGCCCTCACTAGGGAGGCCCAGGATTGGGCGGCTCACCTGGTGAGCATCAACACACTGATGAATAGCGGCAAAGGCCACGGGGAGAACATATTCTACTGCTCTGGCTCCAGCACAGCGACCCCTACTGGTGAGGCACATACCTGCACTGCACTGACATACAACTTATAAGGGCCAATGGGTAAAAAGAAAGTCAAGGGCCTAATTCCAATATGAAGTATGAGTATTATGAACTAACTCCGATACTGGATATGATGTTCACATAGTAGTCGACAATCCAAAGTCTGTCAATTGCCCAAAACTGTGGTTTGTTATTGTATGGGGTCGCAGGGAAAGGCTCTGCACAATGCTTGTGAAGTTCCCAAAAAATGTGCATTCATTTATATATTGTCCTTCTCTTGCATATGAATTATAGGATCAGATGTGGCCGAGTCTTGGTACAAGGAGATTGAGAAGTATAACTTCTCATCCCCTGGTTTTCAGAGTGGAGCAGGTACGGTGTCCAGTGCCCTGACACCTCATAACAACACAATGCTTTTGATATATAACCTCAACCACAACAGTCATTGTACAATATAGAAAGTATTTTGTGAAAGTATTTAATCAAACTCAAAATCAGGAAAACAACAGTGCTCCCTGGCAGTGAATTTACCATAATCAATAACACCTACGACATGAAACACAATTAAAGTCCATAAGAAATGTTAGGAGTGAGACATGCTGGCCGAAAATGTATTGTTTTCTGCATTTGGTGTTTGTTTGAAAAAGAAAATCAGTTGATTGGTGGTTCTCTTGTCCTAGGTAATTTCACTCAAATGGTCTGGAAGTCCTCAAAGCAAGTAGGCGTGGGTTTGGCGACCAGTGGGCGGGGCACGTTTATCGCCGTGGCGTTCTACGATCCAGCAGGCAACATCACCAACCCAGGCTATTTCCATGACAACGTGAAAACCAAAGGAAGCATACTTTAGTCTGAGCCATATATATGTAGTATGTATGCCAGCACTCCCAAAGGTTTCTATAGGAACGGGTGCTTATCTGGGCAAACACATTGTTGCTGTTACCTTTGGTTGTTGCTATGATTTGTCCTCTTTTGGAAGGCTAAGAATCTTTTTTTGTTAGTTCATTGTTTTCCATTGATGGCGCCATTCGAACGCGCCATGCAGTTGCCAGGAGCCATCAGTGTAGGCGGCCGTTTTATGTGAGACAAACCTGACCTTAACTTTTTTAACTTCTATCTCAAATGATACCCTTACATTGTTATTTTCTAACCAACAACAGTAATTTGGGAAATCTGTATAAATGGCTTTTACGTTGTCTTAATAGGAAATCATTTTAATGGTTATGGGTATTTTCACCGGACAGTTTCTTTTATAAGTTCATTTTTCTGTTACCTCGAGTTATTTGGCTTTGAACTCGTCCTATTATCGTATTTGTGGCCAAAGCATAAACTGGAGAAAACTCCACCTCAAATAGACAGTTTCATAAATGCTCACTATTTCCTCATAGAACACGATGTCACGTTGGCTCGCTGAGCTGGCCAATCAGTGGTCAACTTTCATGAACATTTCTAATGACCGGTATACTCCCACACCATTCTGTTGGGGTATGTCCACGCCATTCAAACACATATAATAAGGATCTCTACAGATCGGTGTCCTACCCGCGGGACGGTTGAGCTAATGCGATTAGCTGTAGGTCATATTTCGTAGAAGTCTGGAAACGCTGGACAGTTACTTAAAACCCGATATGTAATGCCTTTAATCTCGTGCACGTTTTTTTCATTTACTGTCAATGAATAGAGAAATGTCGCTTTTTAAATGTATTCATTGATGTTTATCAAACATGTTGACATACAGACTGAGACTGCACTGTGTTGACAAGGGGCAATAAATGGTGGAATTAAATGTTTGTAGGTTGTAACATTTGTGCCACACTTTGAAAAAAATATTAAACGAGAGCTTACATCTAGTTAGCATCCTTGCTGCCGTCTTCCACCAGCAGAGGGAAGCAGCTTGTTACCTTTCACTGTATTCCCTGTCAAATAAACAGGCAATCTAACTGGAGACATGTAAAGAATCTGTCTCACACACACAAACACACACACAGACAGGGTGAACAATTGTTACTCGCTTCTGTAACCACAGGGACAGACAGGCTTTGCATGGGGAATGCAAACAGAAACTAGAATAGCATGGCATCACATTACACCATTGTTCTCTGAAAAAAAGTGATGTGCTGTTATATAAGGGCCATCATAGTCACATTTTAAACAAGGTCAGCAGATAAAAGCTCAGAAGCTTTTGTTTTTGCATTCTAGTTTGAATAGACGGGTCAAATAGGATTCTAACGATAAAGCAGGAATATGGTGCATGAAACTGTTTTCTACAGTTGAGGATTATTATCCTTGAGGATTATAACTACTGTGTTTATAGTTTGGAATATTAATTGAGCGTAGTTGGTAATGACAAACAAGATCGAGAACATTCTGTTATCACTTTGAAAAACACCTGACTGTAACCTGTTAACTCTGAACCTTGTAACTAAAGATCACTGATATCAGTAATAGTAGGGGATCAAATTTAAAGTTAAATAGTCAAAATTCTGATATGTTTATGAATAACGTTTATTTTTAACGCATTAAATCTGCATGGTTACAGGGTTAGAATGAAAACAACTTGAAGTGTTAAGTTTAGGTATTCATTCTGAGTAAGGTTTGGGGATGGCTTACTACAAAATAATGAAAAACAACATGCTGTTTCCATCAAGTATAATCTATTGTCCTGGCTTGGTAGAGCACTATGAACTGCCATGGCGCAGTGGTCACAACAGCACGCTTCGGCCTAAGCGGCGAGCTCCACCTCAAAGCATAATGAGTTCGGGCCAGTGGCAATAGTTTTACATTTTTGCGATGAGCCCTGTTCTCAGGACCTTTTCAGATGTCCGAAATCAGAGCCTATTTCTAGTGATCAGGCTGGTCTATTTAGTCCCCATGTTACACAATACATGTTTGTGTGCGTGCAAGAAGAAAACAAGCTAAGAGTGTGTCAGGGGATAGGATGTGGGCCAGAGGCCATGCCTCCCAAGGTAGGGGTGAGTGGGATGCTAGCCAGCCAACACTGTCGAATCCCAGAAAGTTTTAGGTCAATAATTGTTCCCTTAAACTTCCATCTGTCCAAATATATGGGTACTCGTCCATAATATTCCAACCAAAAACATTCTGTGAACAGTGTACCAATGGTTTGGGTATCAATTGTACGTGTGTTGAACATCAAAACAGGATATAACGTAATATTTCCCTTTGACATATCCAATCCATTTTGGAACAAAATTCTTATAACAGCTTCAAATAATACCTAAGCATATTATTCTACCTTTAAGTTGAGTTGAATCAGTTTGATAGGTGAGATCCCCTTGTGCTCGCACGCTCGACACACACACACACACACACACAAAACACTGTGAAACACCAGGCAGCTCACTTTACTGATTGGGAAACAAAAAAAAGAAGGTAAAGAGAGAGGCACATTTGAATCTTAAATTCTCTACATAACTAACAATGTGAACAGTGCAGCAACGATTTGATATAAATTGCGTGTGTCTTGAACATTAAGACAGGACATAACATAATATTTTCCTTTGACCTGTTAGACCCATTTTGGACCAAAATTCTCATAATGCCTAAACATATTATTCTAGCTTTACCACCCAAATAGAAGTCAGACAAAAACATTAGGTCCTCTTATTAAATAGGTAGGCAGTGAGACATGTTTTTCCATTCGAGGGTGAGACCTGCTCTAAAATGCCTCCAGCTGTTCTGTATCTGGTGCTCCGTTGGCCAATCCGTTGGCCCGCCAGAAATGTAAGTCAAGCTTGGCGGGCAATGTGATGATTGATCCTCCCCTGACTGCTCAGGGGCAACCGGATTGGGCACAGTTTTTTTTTAAACGTGAGTTAAGTAAGTTTGACAGTTGGGTATTTTTGTTTAACTCACAGACAGCACACACAAGCAGCACACACACACACACAAGCAGCACACACACACACATCCCACCCGTAACGAACACTGTGGAATGCCGGGCAGCTCACTTGACTAATTAGGAAATAAAACAGGAGGATAAAGAGTCACATTTACATCTCAACTGCTGCATAACTAACACAGACTTTGCTGTAATTAATATACATGGATAATCTAAACAGCTTTTCAAGTATAAAACAATTGAGTACTTAGAACATGATGGTTAGAAAAGTTGTGCTAGAGTGGTATGTGTGTGCTAGAGTGGTATGTGTGTGCTAGAGTGGTATGTGTGTGCTAGAGTGGTATGTGTGTGCTAGAGTGGTATGTGTGTGCTAGAGTGGTATGTTGTGCTAGAGTGGTATGTGTATGCATGTGTGAAAAGTTGTGCTAGAGTGGTATGTGTGTGCATGTGTGCGCGCGTGTGTGTTGACGTGCGTGCGCGCAGGTGTTCCAACCTTGTTCTCTTTCTCCCCTATTGTGGGTGATCCCCAGAGGAAATTACTTTGGTGGGAACAAAAGCTCCCCTCTGACTGACAAAACAAAAACAACTCTATGGAAACAGCCGATACCAGTGAGCTTTAAAGACCTGCACACACACACACACACACACAAACACTGGGTGGTGGAGCCAGTTGGACAGCGTAACGCACTCTAGGCTTACATTATTGATAACCTCTCTCTTTCTCTCATTCCCTCCCTTCTCTTTTACGTTCGCTCTCTCTTTCTCTCTCCCTCACTCTCCTGGTAGGCAAAACTGGTAAAAACTGGTTAAAAATTACACAATTATGTCATTTCAACCGGTTTCATGTTGCAATTACGTAATTTCAACAAATGTTTCCCGCTTGTCTCTATCTCTCTCTTTCTCATTGGCAGTATTGTCTGCACTGCAGGCCGCTCTCTTGTGACTAGTCTCAGACCCTCAATGTAACATTATCTTCGTTAGAGACCCTTCTTTGGTCCTTTTGTTTAAAAAGTCTGCATGATAATACATAATACATGATAATACAGTATAAGTGTACAGTATAATACAAGAGGATGAGGGCTGGGGAGTAACTGATTACATGTAATCAGCTATATGTAATCAGCTATATGTAATCAGCTACATGTAATCCGCTACATGTAATCCGCTACATGTAATCAGCTATATGTAATCAGCTACATGTAATCAGCTACATGTAATCCGCTACATGTAATCGGCTACATGTAATCAGCTATATGTAATCAGCTATATGTAATAAGCATATGTAATCAGCTACATGTAATCAGCTATATGTAATCCGCTACATGTAATCCGCTACATGTAATCCGCTACATGTAATCCGCTACATGTAATCCGCTACATGTAATCCGCTACATGTAATCAGCTATATGTAATCAGCACATACAATCAGCTACATGTAATCAGTTACATGTAATCAGCTATATGTAATAAGCCCATGTAATCAGCTACATGTAATCAGCTACATGTAATCAGCTATATGTAATCAGCTACATGTAATCAGCTATATGTAATAATCCCATGTAATCAGCTATATGTAATAAGCCCATGTAATCAGCTACATGTAATCAGCTATATGTAATCAGCTATATGTAATAAGCATATGTAATCAGCTATTTGTAATCAGCTATATGTAGTAAGCACATGTAATCAGCTATATGTAATCAGCTATATGTAATCAGTTACATGTAATCAGTTACATGTAATCAGCTACATGTAATCAGCTACATGTAATCAGCTACATGTAATCAGCAACATGTAATCAGCTACATGTAATCAGCAACATGTAATCAGCTACATGTAATCAGCTACATGTAATCTGATTACAACAAAACCTGTAACTGTAATATATTACCTTACCAGCAAAATATTGTAATCAGATTAGAGATACTTTTGAGAAAGTAGATGATTACTTCTAGGATTACTTTTAAATTCAGAATGGATGTTTGCAAATTTGTTTTTTCTTGAAAAAAGATGCAAGTTTAAGTTTGTTCCACCTGAGCAAGCCCAAACACATACCTAATGTGTTTGATGGATCCTTTTTGTCTTCGTCTAATGCCTTTTATGAGGGAAGTAATCCAAAAGTAACTGAAAGTGATCAGATCATTACATTACTGAGTTTGGGGAATCCAAAAGTTACATTACCGATTACAATTTTGGACAGGTAACTAGTGACGGATTACATTCAGAAAGTAACATACCCATCCCTGAAGAGGATGACTATACATGAATATGGTCAACTTCGAAACATAAAAAATCTGGATAAATTAATAGACATTTACAGGGAAGTTACTGCTAAATTACTTATCTTCAGGTTGGCGTGGGTGTGTGTGTGTGCGTGCGTGCGTGCGTGTGTGATAATCTGAGTGTACTGTCTTTCAGCAGCTCTTGTACCAGGTTGTCAACCCTACCCATATCAGATGAGTTGACTACATCTCACCCATATCAGTTGAGTTGACAACCTCCCTACCCTTATCAGTTGAGTTGACAACAACCCCACACTTATCAGATGAGTTGACAACCACCCTACCCTTATCAGATGAGTTGACTACATCCTACCCTCATCAGTTGAGTTGACAACCTCCCTACACTTATCAGTTGAGTTGACAACCTCCCTACCCTTATCAGTTGAGTTGACAACAACCCTACCCATATCAGATGAGTTGACTACATCCTACCCTTATCAGATGAGTTGATAACAACCCTACCCATATCAGATGAGTTGACAACAACCCTACCCATATCAGATGAGTTGACAACAACCCTACCCATATCAGATGAGTTGATAACAACCCTACCCATATCAGATGAGTTGATGACAACCTACCCATATCAGATGAGTTGACAACAACCTACCTATATCAGATGAGTTGACAACAACCTACCCATATCAGATGAGTTGAGTTGACAACAACCCTACCCATATCAGATGAGTTGACAACAACCCTACCCATATCAGATGAGTTGACAACAACCCTACCCATATCAGATGAGTTGACAACAACCCTACCCATATCAGATGAGTTGACAACAACCCTACCCATATCAGATGAGTTGATAACAACCCTACCCATATCAGATGAGTTGACAACAACCCTACCCATATCAGATGAGTTGACAACAACCCTACCCATATCAGATGAGTTGATAACAACTCTACCCATATCAGATGAGTTGACAACAACTCTACCCATATCAGATGAGTTCAAATCAAATGTTATTTGTCACATGACCATGGTTAGCAGATGTTAATGCGAGTGTAGCGAAATGCTTGTGCTTTGTAGTTCCGACCATGCAGTAATATCTAACAAGTCATCTAACAATTTCACATCAACTACCTTATACACACACGTGTAAAGGAATGAATAAGAATATGTACATAAAGATATATGAATGAGTGATGGCCGAACGGCATAGGCAAGATGCAGTAGATGGTATAGACATATGAGATGAGTAATGTAGGGTATGTAAACATTATATAAAGTGGCATTGGTTAAAGTGGCTAGTGATACAGTTATTACATAAATGTTTCATTATTAAAGTGGCTAGAGATGAGTCAGTATGCTGGCAGCAGCCACTCAATGTTAGTGGTGGCTGTTTAACAGTCTGATGGCCTTGAGATAGAAGCTGTTTTTCAGTCTGTCGGCCCCCGCTTTGATGCACCTGTACAGACCTCGCCTTCTGGATGGTAGCGGGGTGAACAGGCAGTGGCTCGGGTGGTTGTTGTCCTTGATGATCTTTTTGGCCTTCCTGTGACATCGGGTGGTGTAGGTGTCTTGGAGGGCAGGTAGTTTGCCCCCGGTGATGCGTTGTGCAGACCTCACTACCCTCTGGAGAGCCTTACAGCTGTAGGCGGAGCAGTTGCCGTACCAGGCGGTGATACAGCCTGACAGGATGCTCTCGATTGTGCATCTGTAAAAGTTTGTGAGAGTTTTTGGTGACAAGCCAAATTTCTTCAGCCTCCTGAGGTTGAAGAGGTGCTGCTGCGCCTTCTTCACAACGCTGTCTGTGTGGGTGGACCATTTCTGTTTGTCTGTGATGTGTACGCCGAGGAACTTAAATCTTTCCACCTTCTCCACTACTGTCCCGTCGATTTGGATAGGGGGCTGCTCCCTCTGCTGTTTCCTGAAGCAGAGGGAGCAGCCCCCTATCCACATCAACGGGACAACAATCCTACCCATATCAGATGAGTTAACAACAACCTACCCATATCAGATGAGTTGACAACAATCCTACCCATATCAGATGAGTTGACAACAATCCTACCCATATCAGATGAGATGACAACAACCTACCCATATCAGATGAGATGACAACAACCCTACCCATATCAGATGAGATGACAACAACCCTACCCACATCAGATGAGATGACAACAACCCTACCCATATCAGATGAGATGACAACAACCCTACCCACATCAGATGAGATGACAACAACCCTACCCATATCAGATGAGTTGACAACAGTGGAGGCTGCTGAGGGGAGGACGGCTTATTATAATAGCTCGAATAGAGTCAATGGAACGGTATCAACCACATGGAAACCACATGTTTGACACCATTGCATTGACTCCATTCCAGCCATTTTTATGAGCTTTCCTCCCCTCTGCAGCCTCCACTGGTTGACAACAACCTACCCATATCAGATGAGTTGACAACAACGATACCCATATCAGATGAGTTGACAACAACCTACCCATATCAGATGAGTTGATAACAACCTACCCATATCAGATGAGTTGACAACAACCTACCCATATCAGATGAGTTGACAAGTTCACTTCCATCCAAGCATGCGAACATGTGGCATATAATGCCTTCAATTACTTTATTACCTCTTGCCAGGACAGGTTTCTCTTCCCTTCTTTCATCTGATGCTGTGATGCGCCTGCTCAGGTCTCCTCCGCACCTGCTCTCCCTCACACACACGCACAAGTACGCACACACCCATCTCATGTTAGCCCTGAATAATGTAAGTGCTGCCTCACACTACGCTTCTGCCTTGAGGGGAAACCAAATGACACAGCAGAACCGACATGTACAACACAGCACTGGGACCTCCGGGGGTTGCCTAGGGGATCTCTCTGCGTTGACAATTAGCTTGCCAGCTAATAGTGGTATGGATCCTTAGCTCAATAAAACTGTGTTGGGGAAAGAGGGGATTGTCTGAAGGGGTGGTTCAGGTTCTAGTCATTGTGATAGTAAGGGATTCTATTTAAATGTCTTCAACTTTTTCACCGCTACAAGTACTTTACAGCAGTGGTTCCTAACCTTTTTCGGTTACTGTACCACCAACTGAATTTTGCTCTGCCCGGTGTACCCCTGAAGTACACCCTCAAGTCCATTCTACCAGTAGGCCTATGGTCTCGTGATTCTTCTCAAGTACCCTCTGTGCATAGGCCAAGTACCCCTGGTTGGGAACCACTGATTTACATTGTGTGGGTCACTCACCCCATCCACCTCCAATGTGTATAGCAGCCAACTTGGTGATTAGCAGCCATTTTGTACTAGAGTGCTCAGCAGTTGTCCGGCAGTCCAGTATCTGGGATAATTATTTGCTTAGAAATCACTAGTGCACCAGTACTCCAACAAGGGTTGTCGATGAAAGTCTGAGGCCAGTGAAATGTGAAGTATGCCACACTAAATAGTAATCACTTTCAGGGAGGTCCTCCTTATGTAGTATTGTGCTGGATACGGTTTAAAGTACTTTGAGACTTAAGTACAAAGAGTTATATACTTAATGTATTATTATTCAACTCCTAGTGGGTCGAAGGCCCTTCAAACCTCTCTATAACATTTTAAAGTGCTTTATAAAGGCAGTATTGTTCTCACCAATGAAATGAGGTACCCATACATATGGTGTGAAGATTAATATAGAAGGTACAGTCCTGTTGCAGTCTTGCCAAAATGTTCTACCACCCCAACATTCAGTAGTGAGGTTTAAGCCAAGCTACTGAATTCAACTGTGTTCATATCACTGACCTCTGTAGTGGTGAATGTATTTATTTATTCATAATAAAAACGCTGGTAAAATATGGGTTAAACATCAATAAAAAGTGGTGACTCAAAGGAAGTCTGGTTAAACGAGGACAATAGAAACATCCTGGAATAGAAACAAAGGACGGCAAGTCAATTTTCCCATGTCCTCGTTTTGGAAAATGTTCTGCATCACAATGGTCAATCCCTGCACTCCTTGTTAGCATAGCCTTGGTCATACAGGTGTCTTGTTAATGGAAAGTAAATACCTATAGGAAGAAGAGAAATGTGAGATGGTCAAGCATCGCTAATACTAGGCAGGCAGCAGGTAGCCTGCAGGTAGCTGCATCACTAGGCAGGTAGCCTAGTGGTTAGAGCATTGGGCCAGTAACTGAAAGGATGCTGGATCGAAACCCTGAGCTGACAATTTAAAAATATGTTGTTCTTCCCCTGAACAAGGCAGTTAACCCACTGTTCCTAGGCCGTCATTGCAAATAAGAATTTGTTCTTAACTGACTTGCCTAGTTAAATAAAGGTAAAATACAAAAATAACGGGGTACTTTAGCTGTATTGTAGTTCATTCATATCCACAGGAAATCTCCATTGCTTGAATTACAAATGTATATCTAATAAACTTGATGTGTCTGAGTTGCATACAAATTACTTAAACATTTATAGAGTGTGGGCATAGAAAATCATTCTCCAGTGAAACTAAACTACCTTGATGATTCATAGTTTATTTGGAAAGTTGTTGTAAAAAGTCAAGAACTTCAATACTGCATGTCAAGTTATTATGCCGGGTGGACTCTGTCCAAAGTCAACGCACAACCTCCTCCAAAGCTGTCATCACCATGACTATCACCATGGTCGCCATCAGTTGTCTCCAAACAAAACAAATACTTCATAGCCTAAATCACATTCCACTGGATATTGGGACAGCATTGGCCTCAGGAACCATCAGTTATTTCCCAAGGATGAACATTTTAGTCATGTTTTGTTAATCTGATGTTTTCCAGGTCTACTATTAGCGATATATTGCCATTGTGTTATTCACATCTCTCTCTCTCTCTCTCAATGGCAGCAAAGTGCTTTGAGGGTGTTAACTTGATGCAGCCTGTATGCAATGTTTAGAGAATGATAGAAAATAACTGGTCTTAAAACTACTAGGGAAATTCTGATATGAAATAAAACAAAAGCATATTTCAAATAAAATGTATGATTATTATATATGCAAGTGGACTTGAATGTTTTTTCAATCATTATTGTTGCTCTTCTTATTTCATCAATGCAGCCACCAATGTCAATAAGTTTAGCCTATTATGACTAATTTTTGTATTTTTTATAGCCCCTTTACTATTTTTTACTTCACAATGTATTTGCAGGTAATACAAAGATAATAATATCTGGCACAATTTAAATGTCATTCCAGTCATAAATTATATTTTCTTTTCCAACATATCCCATGATGAATTGCTATGACCTTATATTTTTATACCTAGCGAGCATTAGTTTCATGTAATGCATTGTTTCAAAAGTGAAGAAATGGAGGCAGCCTTATAAAACTTTTAACATGTTTTTATATGAAAATGTAAATCTTGAGTGCTGTTTGGTTACATTTTGTGTGTAGCAATAAACCTTGTTGGCCAGCTTCGCATTCAATGATACCACCTGCAAGCTTTCCTAGTTACAAAGAATACAAAAGTATCCCCAAAGTCCACGAACATAAAGAGATGATCGGCTCTCCAATGTTTCCATTTCTGTAACCATTGACAACAGGTTACTATATCGTGAGAGCCAATCAAAACTAGGAATCAACTTTTGTTATCCAATGAAAGAGTTGTACTATGATTGACGGGTGTTTAAACCAATAGCGTTCATAATCTTCCGTTGCCACTGATTATAAATCAGTCCTCGGATTTTGAATCGCGTATACTTCTTTCTTGTTTCAGAGTGTATGCGAGAGCGGCAGTTATACTTCACCTGTTTAAAAAATAAATAATAATTCACTCAAAATGAGGGAAATTGTGCATTTGCAGGCTGGTCAGTGCGGTAACCAAATTGGAGCAAAGGTTGGTTCAACTTTCCAGACTATTTCACCCTTCATTAAAGCTCAGTAACGTAGCCCTGCCTTGCATTGTCTGTAATTTATCTATCTAATGTTAGTTCTAAATAAATGATCTAGCTAGGCTACTACTATTAGGCTACATACGCACGTTTTCTGTATTGTAATTGCTCTGTATTTGATTCATTCCCTGCAAATTGCTTCGCTGGCATATCTATGGATGGCTATGGGATGTGAGTTGGAGCTAACACCTGTTCCATTTCTTTCCTCTAGTTCTGGGAAGTGATTAGTGACGAACATGGCATCGACCCCACTGGCACATACCATGGGGACAGTGACCTTCAGCTGGAGAGAATTAATGTGTATTACAATGAAGCCACGGGTAGGTCCTCTATTAGCCTGCTAGTTCTATATATTCTCTAGTCATTTAAACAAAATAGGGTTGTAGTGCTGCTAGATCACATTTTTTCAATTTGAGAATAGGGGCCTACACGAAGCTGGTAAAAATATTTTTGGAAAATGTATTCTGATAAAAAATGAATATATTATACTGTAATGAAACAGGCAGGGGGCAGGTCTCGAACCGTCGACCTTCTAGCCCGAAGTCTAGCGCGCGATCGACCGTGCTGCAAAATCATGCTCAAGCGGTAGTCGTTATCTGTATTTATAAACCCAGGGTCGTTATAATACTAAATTACCACAAAAATACCCAAAACTAGGCCGCGTATGGAAACGCGCTGGGTGGCGAGCTCTTTCCTGGTCCAACTTCGAAGCGCTCTGCGCACACTTTGAGCGGACCAAATCCCACCCAATAACAACTTCACAGACAGAACTACGAGGGGTTGTCCTCAGCAGCTTGTTATGGACTTGGGACTCATGTACTACGCTGTCCGAGTGTCTTGTAAGATCGCATAATGATTAGTAGGCCTATTTTCAGTGGTGTACTACTTAAGTAGTGTTTTTGGGGTATCTGTACTTTACTATTTATATTTTTCACAACTTTTACTTCACTACATTCCTAAAGAAAATGATGTACTTTTTACTCCATACATTTTCCCTGACACCCAAAAGTACTTGTTACATTTTGAAGGCTTAGCAGGACAGGAAAATGGTTCAATTTGTGCACATATTACATTTTATTTGTCACATACACATGGTTAGCAGATGTTAATGGAGTGTTGTGAAATGCTTGTGCTTCTAGTTCAGACAGTACAGTAATATCTAACTACCTACTAATACACAAGTTTAAAGGGGTGAATGAGAATATGTAAGTATATGGATGAGCGAATGCCGAGCAGCATAGGGAAGGGGCAATAGATGATATAAAATACAGTATATATGAGTAATGTAAGATATGTAAACATTATTAAAGTGGTATTATTTAGAGTGCATTGTATAAAGTGACTATTTATCCATTTTATTAGTGGCAGGTGATTGGGTCTCAATGTAGACAGCAGCTTCTCTGAGTTAGTGATTGCTGTTTAGCAGTCTGATGGCCTTGAGAGAGCTGTTTTTCAGTCTCTCGGTCTGTACTGACCTCGCCTTCTGGATGGTAGCGTTGTGAACAGTCAGTGGCTCGGGTGGTTGATGTCCTTGATCTTTTTGGCCTTCCTGTGACATCGGGTGCTGTAGGTGTCATGGAGGGAAGGTAGTTTGACCCCAGTGATGCGTTGTGCAGACCGCACCACCATCCTCTGGAGAGCCTATCAAGAGAACATCCTTGGTCATCCCTACTGCCTCTGATCTGGTGGACCTATCTGGTGGAATTATATCTTAGTGTTGCAGTGTACCCCTGGCACACTGCAAAGAAAGAACAAGAACAAGAAAATGAGGCTCTGGTTTGCTTAATATAATACATTTTAAATGATTTATACTTGATATTTAAGTATATTTTAGCAATTACATTTACTTTTGATTGATTGATTTTGACTTAAGTATATTTAAAAACAAAATACTTTTAGACTCTTACTCAAGTAGTATTTTACTGGGTGTCTTAATTTTTTTTGTTGTGTGTGTGTGTGTATATATATATATATATATATATATTTATATTTATATTGTTTTTTTTTCCTTATTTAGGAAGAACATTTTCAGCACCAGTAAGCCCCTGCATTAATCTGGCCCTGCCTATGCTTTGATTGAAACAAAATACAATGGTAATAGTTTAATACCATATACTCTAATTTGCTCACGAAACAGTAATTCAAGAAGATCTAATCGCATATTCCCATTAAACTATTTGAGATCAAATGATTAGCATGCAGATGCCGTTTGGACATTTCCCCGGTAAAACGTGAATAATTATAAATAATTTTATGCATATTCAATAATAATATTAAATCTGTCGGTACAAACGTTGAGAAATTCTGATTAAATTTTTGTTTTGTTGATAATAATCGCGCTCCCGCACGTAACACCACTGGTTGAACATGATTAGAAAATTAGTGACCAATGCATTTGGTGGTTGTTCATGGTTTCGTGGGCAATGCAATGCCTCAAACATTTCTCTTTTGCTTTGCAGGAGGCAAGTATGTCCCCCGTGCGGTGTTAGTGGACTTGGAGCCTGGTACAATGGACTCTGTGAGGTCGGGTCCCTTTGGACAGATCTTCCGACCAGACAACTTCGTCTTCGGTGAGCCCTGGCTTTCTGCTTTTGAGATTTTGAGAATGATATTTGATCCAACAACTTGTATTCATGAATACTACATCCTAAGGAAGAGGCGTCTTAATATTGCTACAATGGATATTGTATTGATATTGTATTAATTTGGGGCATTACTATATGTTGTCAAAAGACCTGGTCTCTTTTGTTTGTCTGCAGGCCAAAGTGGAGCTGGAAACAACTGGGCCAAGGGCCACTACACAGAGGGAGCAGAGCTGGTGGACTCTGTTTTGGATGTGGTGAGGAAAGAGGCAGAGAGCTGTGACTGTCTACAGGGTTTCCAGCTCACCCACTCCCTGGGCGGGGGCACAGGCTCGGGCATGGGCACCCTGCTCATCAGCAAAATCCGCGAGGAGTACCCCGATCGTATCATGAACACGTTCAGTGTAGTGCCCTCGCCCAAAGTATCAGACACTGTGGTGGAGCCCTACAATGCCACCCTGTCAGTCCACCAGCTAGTAGAGAACACCGACGAGACCTACTGTATTGACAACGAGGCTCTGTATGACATCTGCTTCCGTACCCTTAAACTTACCACGCCCACCTATGGCGACCTCAACCACCTGGTGTCAGCCACCATGAGCGGGGTCACCACTTGCTTGCGCTTCCCTGGCCAGCTCAACGCTGACCTCCGTAAACTGGCTGTCAACATGGTGCCCTTCCCCCGTCTCCACTTCTTCATGCCGGGCTTCGCCCCCCTGACCAGCAGGGGGAGCCAGCAGTACAGGGCCCTCACTGTGCCCGAGCTCACCCAGCAGATGTTCGATGCCAAGAACATGATGGCAGCTTGCGACCCACGTCACGGCCGTTACCTCACCGTAGCTGCAGTGTTCAGGGGCCGCATGTCCATGAAGGAGGTGGATGAGCAGATGCTGAACGTCCAGAACAAGAACAGCAGCTACTTTGTCGAATGGATCCCCAACAACGTCAAGACCGCTGTCTGCGACATTCCTCCCCGCGGCCTCAAGATGGCCGCCACCTTCATCGGCAACAGTACGGCCATCCAGGAGCTGTTTAAGCGCATCTCCGAGCAGTTCACCGCCATGTTCCGTCGTAAGGCCTTCCTCCATTGGTACACCGGGGAGGGTATGGACGAGATGGAGTTCACTGAGGCTGAGAGCAACATGAACGACCTGGTGTCTGAGTACCAGCAGTACCAGGACGCCACCGCCGAGGAGGAGGGAGAGTTTGAGGAGGAAGGAGAGGAGGAGCTGGCGTAAAGATGTGTCATGTGTACTTACTTCACATAACTTACTGACATTTTTCATTGTCCTGTTTGTCTTGTCTGTCCCTTTTCACTGTGGCCTTCTCAAGCTGTCAAATTCCAACTTTTGAACCAAATCTCTATTAAAGGCATAACTTTGATAGCATTTTGTCTCCTGTACTCTATATAAGTCAATCCATCTCAGTTTTCAAATCAATTATAAAACACACTTTAGGTACAATCATTGCAAATGGTCCACTTCCACATAGAAATGTGATTTAAGGTTGTAAAGTGCTAAAACTATAGAATGAGTCACCTGCAAAAAATATTTGACTGAGTCTTGAAAAATTGAGTGATAATTTAATTTGGAGGGTGGATTTTAGCTCATTTGTGCATAATTTTAACTTTAAAAAAAAAAATGGAATTGTTACCACTTGTAAGCTTTCATATTTATTCAACAGTCAAACTTGCCTAGTATTTGTTTCCAGGTATTTTGCCAATTGCTTTTTATCTGTCCAAGCATAGAGGAAGACTAAGTGGACATGGCTGCAGGGCAAAGCCCTATTTAATTTCAGAATAGTTTAAAGTTGGGTTTGGTTAAGGTTAGTGTCAGTTTTAGGTTGTGTTCCCCTGCTTTATTTATTTAACCTTTAACTAGGCAAGCCAGTTAAGAACCAATTCTTATTTACTATGATGGCCTACCAAAAGGCAAAAAGCCTCCTGTGGGGATGGGGAATTAAAAATATAGGACAAAACCCACATGACATAAAGACCTACGACAACATGGTAGGCACAACACAGCATGGCAGCAACACCACATGGTATAAACACAATATGGAAGCATGGTAGCAGCACAAAACATGGTACAAACATTATAGGGCACAGACAACAGCACAAAGGCAAGAAGGTAGAGTGCCACGTTATCGACTGACTGATTGGTGGAGTTCGTTTTGCATGGCCCAGTGCCCCGAGTGGATGGAGATTTCTCTTATAGACCAATGGAATAGTCTAAAATGCGCCAACTCCGCCCACCTGGGGCACCAGGCCACGTCGAACGTACTCGACCATTGCTATAACATATGTGGTTAGATAAGTAAAATACCTATCCAGCCGTTGTAAGATCTGGCATGCGTCAGACACGCCTGGGCAGAGGAACTTGCCCCTGCTCCGACGTTGCACGCAATAACCAATGCTTGCGTGCCATTTCATCGACTGACAGGTTGCTGTAACATATGTGGTTACCTGATACTTAAAATTCCCATCCATGCGTTGTAAGATCTGGCATGTGTCAGCAAATGGACTGGGGTAAGAAACTCCCTTGCTCTAGCATACCAATCCAAGGCCTTATCAATCATTGCGGTAGGGTTAGCAAGTGCACATTTCTATGAGAAGAGTAGAGAATTGGACTGCAGCAGCCCCAAAGAAGTGTAGAGACCACATCCAGCAGATGGCGCCATCACAATGTCGAACTACTCCAGACAAGAATGAATAATGAAGACATTGAATAGAATAGCATCTCTCCTAAAGTTTCATTGACTAATGAGTAGGGTTCTTATGATTGGGCTGTTTATAATCAGTTTTATTTTATTTATTTTATGTGAAATCTGCATATCCTTCTGCCTTCAAACGTCTACTTATTCAGCCTCAGCTTTCTAAATCAAATCACTTGATATTGGTCACGTACAGGGATGTAAATTACTTAAGTAAAAATACTTGAAAGTCGGGTTTTTTGGTGTCTGTACTTTACTATTTATATTTTCGACAACTTTATACTTTTACTTCACTTACATTCCTAAAGAAAATGATGCACTTTTTACTCCATAGATTTTCCCTGACACCCAAAAGTGCTTGTTACATTTTGAATGCTTAGCAGGACAGGAAAATGGTCTAATCAACACACTTATCAGGAGAACATCCCTGGTCCTTCCTACTGCCTCTGATCTGGTGGACTCACTAAACACATGCTTGGTTTGTAAATTATGTCTGAGGGTTGGAGCGCCCCTAGCTATCCGTAATTTTAAAAAAGAAAATTGTGCCGTCTGGTTTGCTTAAGGAATTTGAAATTATTTATACTTTTACTTTTGATACTTAAGTATATTTAAAACCAAATACTTTAACTCAAGTAATAGTGACTGGGTGACTCACTTTTAGTTGAGTCCTTTTCTATTAAGGTATCTTTACTTTCACTCAAGTATGACAATTGGGTACTTTTTCCACCACTGGTCACATACACATATTTAGCCGATGTTATTGCGGGTGTAGCGAAATGCTTGTGTTCCTAGCTCCAACAGTGCAGTTGTATCTAACAATTCACAACAATACACACAAATATAAAAGTAAAAGAATGGAATGAAGAAATATTAGAACGAGCAATGTCGGCATGGCATTGACTAAATGCAGTAGAATAGAATACAGTATATACAGTTGAAGCCATACACTTTAGGTTGGAGTTAATAAAACTTGTTTTCAACTTGTTTTCAACCACTCCACAAATTTCTTGTTAACAAACTATAGTTTTAGTAAGTCGGTTAGGACATCTACTTCGTGTGTAACAGTATAACTTTACACCGTCCCCTCGCTCGAACCAGGGACCCTAGCTAGCAATTTCACATCCGTTACACTCACCCCCCTTTTGACCTTCCTCCTTTTCCGCAGCAACCAGTTATTTGGGTCACGGCACCAATATAACAGTATAACTTTACACCGTCCCCTCGCCCATACACGGGCGCGAACCAGGGACCCTCTGCACACATCAACAACGGTCACCCACGAAGCATCGTTACCCATCGCTACACAAAAGCCGCGGCCCTTGCAGAGCAAGGGGAACCACTACTTCAAGCTCTCAGAGCAAGTGACGTCACCCGATTGAAACGCTATTTAGCGCGCACCGCTAACTAAGCTAGCTGTTTCACATCCGTTACATGTGCATGACACAAAATGACACAAGTCATTTTTCCAACAATTGTTAACAGACAGATTATTTCACTTATAATTCACTGTATCACAATTCCAGTGGGTCAGAAGTTTACATACACTAAGTTGACTGTGCCTTTAAACAGCTTGGAAAATTCCAGAAAATGATGTCATGGCTTTCGAAGCTTCTGATAGGCTAATTGACATCATGAGTCAATTGGAGGTGTACCTGTGGATGTATTTCAAGGCCTACCTTCAAACTCAGTGCATATTTGCTTGACATCATGGGAAAATCAAAATAAATCAGCCAAGACCTCATAAAAAGAATTGTAGACCTCCACAAGTCTGGTTCATCCTTGGGAGCAATTTCCAAATGCATGAAGGTACCACGTTCATCTGTACAAACAATAGTACGCAAGTATAAACACCATGGGACCACGCAGCTGTCATACCGCTCAGGAAGGAGACGCGTTCTGTCTCCTAGAGATGAACGTACTTTGGTGCAAAAAGTGAAAATCAATACCAGAACAACAGCAAAGGACCTTGTGAAGATGCTGGAGGAAACAGGTGCAAAGGTATCTATATCCAGAGTAAAAACGAGTCCTATATCGACATAACCTGAAAGGCCGCTCAGCAAGGAAGAAGCCACTGTTCCAAAACCTCCATAAAAAAAGCCAGACTACGGTTTGCAACTGCACGTCTGCACATTTTGGAAAAGCATTCCAAGTGAAGCTGGTTGAGAGAAAGCTTTGCACACTCTTGGCAATCATCAAGGCAAAGGGTGGCTACTTTAAAGAATCTCAAATATAAATATATTTTTGAAGTCTTCACTATTATTCTACAATGTAGAAAATAGTAAAAATAAAGAAAAACCCTGGAATGAGTAGGTGTGTCCAAACTTTTGACTGGTACTGTATGTAAGATCCCATAGCTGACAGTGCATGTCTGAGCAAAAACCAAGCCATGAGGTTGAAGGAATTGTCTATAGAGCTCAGAGAAACGATTGTGTCGAAGCACAGATCTGGGGAAGGGTACCAAAAAATGTCTACAGCATTGAAGGTCCCCAAGAACACAGTGGCCTCCATCATTATTAAATGGAAGAAGTTTGGAACCACCAAGGCTCTTCCTAGAGCTGGCTGCCCGGCCAAACTGAGCAATGGGGGAGAAGGGCCTCGGTCAGGGAGGTGACCAAGATCCCGATGGTCATTCTGACAGAGCTCCAGAGTTCCTCTGTGTTGATGGGAGAACCTTCCAGAAGGACAACCATCTTTGCAGCACTCCACTAATCAGGCCTTTATGGTAGAGTGGCTAGACGGAAACCAGTCCTCAGTAAAAGACACATGACAACCAGCTTGGAGATTGCCAAAGGCACACAAAGGACTCTTAGACCATGAGAAACAAGATTCTCTGGTCTGATGAAACCAAGATTGAACACTTTGACATGAATGCCAAGCGTCACATCTAGAGGAAACCTGTCACCATCCCTATGGTGAAGCATGGTGGTGACAGAATCATGCTGTGGGGATGTCTTTCAGCAGCAGATATTGGGAGACTAGTCAGGCTTGAGGAAAAGGTGAATGGGGCAAAGTACAGAGAGATCCTTGATGAAAACCTGCTCCAGAGCGCTCAGGGCCATGGACTGGGGCGAAGGTTCACCTTCCAACAGGACAACGACCCTAAGCACACAGCCAAGACAACACTGGAGTGTCTTCGGGACAAGTCTCTGAATGTCCTTGATTGGCCCAGCCAGAGCCCTGACTAGAACACAATCGAACATCTCTGGAGACCTGAAAATAGCTGTGCAGCGACGCTCCCCATCCAACCTGACAGAGCTTGAGAGGATCTGCAGAGAAGAACGTGAGAAACTCCCCAAATACAGGTGTGCCAAGCTTGTAGCATCATACCCAAGAAGACTCTAGGCTGTAATCGCTACCAAATGGGCTTTAACAAAGTACTGAGTAAAGGGTCTGAATACTTATGTGAATGTGATATAAGTTTTTTATATTTAATAAATGTGCAAAAATGTCTAAAAACCCGTTTTTCCTTTGTCATTATGTGGTATTGTGTGTAGATTGATGAGGGGGAAAAATATGTTTAATCCATTTTAGAATAAGGCTGCAATGGAACTAAATGTGGAAAAGTCTAGGGGTCTGAATACGTTCCGAATGCACTATATGCAGTGTTTACTGTGAATGCAGTCTCCGCAAACGCGGGAACATTGTCCTTCAATTTCAATCTCGCTATAGTGCTGAACTGTCGCGATACAGATCGAATTGAGCCCTTAGTCTCTGTTGTTTAAGCTGAAGTCACCTTCTCACTGGAAAAAAAGCAACAGATACTCTTTAAAAACATTTTTATGATGTGCGGTCATGCCTTGAGCATGTTTCGATGACACACTGTTCAATACAATGACCATCACATTGTAATACTTAATGAGACACATCCCTGACAAGTTCTTCCAAAATCTTTCTTCTGTATCACAACAAACCAGTAATTTCCCTTTATAAAATATCCAACCTGCAATGATGGTTCATGCATGGTAACTGCAGAAATGGTAGCCTTGGTACAAGGCTATGTTTGTACCATCATTCCACTGCTTGCCACTCCTTTGGCACACAAGGAGCTGAAATGACACAGATTTGGGATCAGGCTACAGAAATGGTTACAAACATATAGTAGTCCATGCTAAACCTTGACCACTACTTTTCTGTTTTTGACAGTATCAGATGTGGGAGTCTATTTGTCATCAGATGTCTCCTATTTCTCTAGCGATCACCTGAGGCCCCTTAGTTTTAATCTTCCCAGTGTTAACACACACTGTTCTGCTCATGGTGTCAAAGTGGAGCTCTAAACGGATGATGGATTGCTCTTTTAGTGCCAGAGCTACTTTGCTGTCACTACCACTGAGGAGAGAGAGAAGGAGAGAGAGATGGGAAGGGATGTTGGATGTGGAGAGCAGTGACAACAACGACAACAACAGCTAACATAAATTAGGAAGCGTTCCGGTGGACAGATGGGGCTTACCATCACCCCCTCTGCATGCAAATGCCAACGACCAAAGAGTACCCCCCACCCTCCCCTCCCCTCCTACATCCCCCTCTTCCTACCTCGCCATGGAAACGGCACTATGGATTATCTCCACCAATGAGAGAGGCCAGGATGGAAAATGATGCCCACTGCTCACAAATGCCAGTGTTGGTGTTCTTCTTGTTGGGTCATTTGCTTTTCTGGTTGTGGGGTTGTTTCCATTTCACTGTAGTCAGTTCAGGAGATTAATTTGAAATTCCTTTTCCATGATCAAAAAGTTGCATTGATTTTTTATGAGGATTTTTAATGCCATTTTTTAATTCAATTATTGAATTGAACTCTGTTCTCAAATGGAATGAATAAAAATGGAGTTGAGCCCAATCATGTTAGCAGTGCAGCATCCCTGGAGAAGAAAGGAATTACGTACCTTGCTCAAGGGCACAACGGCAGAGGACGGCATCTAGGAGATTGATGCCAGAAACCATCACCGGCTCACTGCCACCATATTCTCCTGTCGGACCTGAGGATTTGACCCGCTCTAACCTTTCCACTACCTACCATTCTAAAGGAATGTGAAAGAAAAGGGCCATTTGTACATGAACAGGATTAAATGTCACACACTTACTGTACCAGTAAACAGTTTGGACACACCTACTCATTCAATAGTTTTTCTTTATTTTTACTATTTTCTACGTTGTAGAATAATAGTGAAGACATCAAAACAATGAAATAACACATATGGAATCATGTAGTATTTGAGATGCTTCAAAGTAGCCACCCGCTTCCTTTATGACAGTGCACACTCTTGGCATTCTCTCAACCAGCTTCACCTGGAATGCTTTTCTAACAGTCTTGAAGGAGTTCCTACATGCTGCTTTTCCTTCACTCTGCGGTCCAACTCATCCCAAACCATCTCAATTGGGTTGAGGTCGGGTGATTGTGGAGGCCAGGTCATCTGATGCAGCACTACATCACTCTCCTTCTTGGTCAAATAGCCCTTACACAGCCTGGAGGTGTGTTTTGGGTCATTGTCTTGTTGAAAAACAAATGCTAGTCTCACTAAGCGCAAACCAGATGGGATGGCGTATCTCTGCAGAATGCTGTGGTAGCCATGCTGGTTAAGTGTGGCTTGAATTCTAAATAAATCATAGTCAGTGTCACCAGCAAAGCACCCCCACACCTCCTCCATGCTTCACGGTGGGAACCACACATGCAGAGATTATCCGTTCCCCTACTCTGCGTCTCACAATTTCCACCGGCCTAATGTCCATTGTTCATGTTTCTTGGCCCAAGCAAGTGTCTTCTTCTTATTGGTGTCCTTTAGTAGTGGTTTCTTTGCAGCAATTCGACCATGAAAGCCTGATTCACTCAGTCTCCTCTGAACAGTTGATGTTGAGATGGGTCTGTTACTTGAACTCTGTGAAGCATTTATTTGGGCTGCAATTTCTGAGGCTGGTAATCTCTAATTTATCCTCTGCAGCAGAGGTAACTCTGGGTCTTCCTTTCCTGTGGTGGTCCTCATGAGAGCCAGTTTCATCATAGCTCTTGACGGTTTTTGCGTCTGCACTTAAAGAAACTTTCAAAGTTCATGACATTTTCCGCATTGACTAACCTTCATGTCTTAAAGTAATGATGGAGTGTCGTTTCTCTTTGCTTATGTGAGCTGTTCTTGCCATAATATGGACTTGGTATTTTACCAAATAGGGCTATCTTCTGTATACCACCCCTGCCTTGTTACAACACAACTGATTGGCTCAAATGCATTAAGAAGGAAAGAAATTTCACAAATTAACTTTTAAGAAGGCACACCTGTTAATTGAAATGCATTCCAGGTGACTACCTCATGAAGTTGGTTGAGAGAATGCCAAGAGTGTGCAAAGCTGTCATCAAGGCAAAGGGTGGCAACTTTGAAGAATCTCAAATAGAAAATATATTTTGATTAATTTAACTTATTTAACTACATGATTCCATATGTGTTATTTCATAGTTTTGATGTCTTCACTATTATTCTATGTAAAAATAGTCGAAAATAAAGAAAAGCCCTGGAATGATTGTGTCCAAACTTTTGACTGGTACTGTACATTTTAAGTATCTTCCCATGTTTCTTCTGAAAAAGAAACCACAAAATGAGTCTCTCTGAGGATGTAATCATGTAATATTCTGTACTAATTCTGTGAAAAAGTTAATGAACTGAGCTCACACTTCTTCGGGGTGTTACAAAAAGAAGTTGGAGATAATACGCTAAGTCTCTCACATGCGCTACTTGCATTGTTCTTGACACCTCACTTTTGACAGTGGAGCCCAGCGAAGCAGGCAGGCACGCAGGACTCAAGAGGCTCTCTCCTCTCCTTTCTCTTTCCTCTCTTTTTTCTCCACCGTTTCACTCCTTGCCGGCGGCGGCTGTGTGTGGCTGATGGCATCCGGCGTGCGGGGCGCCACGCGCAAAAGGGGTCCTGTCACTCACTCGCGGCGGCCATATGTGTGCCTGCGTGAGCTCCGAGCCAGCGGCGGCCGCCCCTGCCAGAAGACATTAGGGGAGCAGCGGGACGTCATTAAGGCGGCGCGATGATTGATTAACCGCGAATCGTGAACGCGAACCTCCCGCCTCAAACCCTCCACCACCTCCTCCCCGACTTGCCCCTTCAAAAACGGGGGCCGGGGCAACAGAGAGGAGAGAGAGCCCCCTGCAGATGTGGGGGTGTAATTGCATTAGAGCCCAGTAGGGACAGAATGAGCGTGTTTATGCTGAAATGAACCCAGTCTGGGGCCATATGAGCCATTACCCACACATAATTCTTTATTTTTTTATTTTTGGGGCTCCAGAGGGGCACACACAGTCATACACGTACGGCTTGTGTGGTGGAGTGGCATATATTATCATATTATGCCAGGCTTGGCTGGCTGAAGCTGTCCTTTCCACAGTGACAAAGAGAGTTGGGAGAGTGGAAGTGGTTGAATAGGGTCGAGATTTCATTTGAATTTTTATTTTCAGGAGACACTGGAATCAAGCAGGGCACTTTGTTCCTGTGCTTCTTGCCAATAAAGTAAAAAAATAAATAATAATAAATAAACCCAAAGCCCTCCTCTACAATTGCCCTATTAGCCGTGGCCCCTTTGCTAATAGGGGTTGGAGAACCACTCTGTTTGGCTAAACAAGAGAGTTCCTCAAAACAGCAACTGAGAGGTCCTGAGGTGAAAAACAATAACCAAAACTCAGGTTGAAACCAGCTCCAGGAAAGAAGAACACATTCTCCACAGAATATTTCTGGGATTTTCCCTATCGGTGAAGCATCACAGAAGGAGATTATCATCCTCTAATGGCCCCCTGCCCTCCATCTCTCCATACCTCCTCCCTTCCTCCTTCTCATCTCTCCATCTCTACCCCTCCGTGTCCCGGAGCCATGCGGAGCGTTTGTTCGCCACAGAGAGATGACTAATGAAATCCGTGGAGAGGGAAGCAGCCCAGGGACTCTCAGGCTAATGTTTTGTTTGGTATTAAAATGCGTGCAGCAGCTAAACTCCCACTGATTTGGATGAAAAAACATTTGGAATGGGCTCATCAATCAAGGCCTGCCGCACTGGAGCTGTCGAAATCCTGGGGTTCAGTGTGTGTGTGTGTGTGTTATGCCAGACGTCTGTATCATACAGAGAAGATGTTGTCCAAGGCACCCTCTCTTACACTGATGCACTTTCAGATGCTTCACAAACATTCAGACATATGAACACTGTACACAAACATTCAGACATATGAACACTGTACACAAACATTCAGACATATGAACACTGTACACAAACATTCAGACATATGAACACTGTACACAAACATTCAGACATATGAACACTGTACACAAACATTCAGACATATGAACACTGTACACAAACATTCAGACATATGAACACTGTACACAAACATTCAGACATATGAACACTGTACACAAACATTCAGACATATGAACACTGTACACAAACATGCAGCGCAATGTCATACACTCCAAATCTTGCAAACACAAAAAGCCTAACACTTGGAACAATTTAAAAAAACTGGAACAATATATTGCATTGTAAGGCTTACTGTAAGCGTTATCCTAGTTCACAACTCCGTATACTAACCTACATAAATGCATACATGTATTCCCAATGCATTACACACAGTTGGTTGATAGAAAGTGTTACTGAAATGCCCATGGTGTCACTGCAAGATTGGGACTCATGGGAGTAGGAGATTAAGATGGGAATATTGTGACACTCAGAGCTTCAGGCAGAAGACTGCTCTTTCAATCCCTTCGGGTTGAAACCCACCTCCCTCTTGTTCAGTCAATCAGAATCATTGAGGCTAATGCTGCGTTCTTGTGCTACTCGGGAACTAGGAAACTCCAGGGGTACACGACGATATCTGAATTTCCTACTGATACCACTTGGAAGCACAGTATAAACTAAACCATTAAATTGAGTACTTCGGGTTCTCCGTTTCCGATAGCGCATAAACGCCCAAATTCAATCAAATGTAGATAAAGCAAAATAGCACCATGGTTCACATAGAACATTGGTCACCAACCGGTTGTTCGCAAGGCATTCCTAGTCGATCAACAAACGTTTCTGTAGAAAAGCCAACGAAAGCCTTGCACTCCTATTTTTTTTTATTCGTCTTGCGCTGTTGTGGTAGGTGCACTTCATTCAGAAGCCCTGGCCATTGGATACGAAAACTGTTCCCATTTTTAACTATTTCATTTATCTGACGGGACAAACTCTGCCTCCCCGGCAGACCAGGAGAGCTGAATCAGTGCGCCTACATTTCTGGCCAATCGAATAGCTCAAATCACGGTGCCTACAATTTCCACGAATCCCACAGCAAAGTTTCACACTAGCCTACATAATATCTAATAACTTTTAAAACCATGATCAGAAAGACTAAAGAATAGAGCAAAGAGCTGCTGTTTTTACAATTTAGTTAATATTTACATTTATTATTCAGCACTGCCAACACTGTTTTTACTCAACACTTTTACAAAACTTAAAACGCGCTTTACCTACTTCCACTTGCGCTGCAGCTGCAATGATTGAATAGTTAAGTGTATCAATAGGCTTGCATTTTTATTAATAGCAGCTTGTTCTTCCTGTCTCACTTTAATATCGAGGAAAATTTCATTTTCTCTGGTCAGAGGAACAACATGAATTTGTACATGAGGCAGAAATAATGTGGTGCGACTCAAGTTTTACCATCAGGTGGAAGACAGTGTCCCCTATCTCTGGTCAGTCCTACCTGAGGAAAGGAGAGAACAGCACAGAGAGGCTGCTGCCTACATACAGACTTGAAATCATTGGCCACTTTAATAAATTGACTTGAATTATGTTCACATATCTTGCATTACTCATCTCATATGTATATACTGTATTCTATACTATCTACTGTATCTTAGTCTGTGTGCTCTGAAATTGCACATCCATGTATTTATATATTCTTATTCCATTCCATTTACTTAGATGTGTGTGTATTAGGTATTTGTTGTGGAATTGTTAGATATTACTTATTAGATAATGCTGCACTGTCGGAACTAGAAGAACAAGCATTTCGCTACACTCACAATAACATCTGCTAAACACATGTATGTGACCAATACAATTTGATTTGATTTGAACAGAGAGGCGGACCCTCTGCTGCTCTCTCCCTCCCTCTGCTGAGACTGACCATCAGATGCAGGTACCATCGGTCCAGTAACATAAAATAGCATTTTTTCCCCCATTTATGCTCAGCTGTGCCTTGCAAGTGATACAACAACTGATCTATTTTGTTATTAATGCTAGTGTTTTGAAATATAATATGGTCTGAGAAGAACATTATTGTCAGGACAAGCATAGCCAATATGCTGTGATAATGTATTAGGTGTACTGCACAAACCTCATTCCTACAGAACCGTTTTTATTAGGTTGTGTCGTGTATAAGTCGTGTATAATAAAATCTGAGCGGTAGATCTCGGCTTGCTTTTTAGCTCTAAAAGTGACCACTGACTTGGAATGTCCACTCTGTATAGGAAGGGGCAGACATGTTACTATACAACCAACACTCCCAACAAGCGTTCCCCTTGTGGACATTGCCATTGGATATTGACGTGAAACCACACCCGTCTTTAGAATGCAAACATTCTGAGTAAGGCTGCAGTGTGGTTTTACTTTATCTATGGTTGTTGTGGGATGTGGCTTATCCCAGAGATGGTACATTTGGTTGAGGGTCTTTCAAACCGTATTCTGGTATTCAAGTTTATTCTGGTGTTGAAGGGGAATGACCTCTGCAAGGATGAAGAAAGTGTGTATGTATCTTCACATATTTTACTTCCTCTCCCCTCTTTTACTCCTCTCATCTTTTCTCACCTCCTCTTTCCTTTTTCTTCTCGCCCTCTTCCCCTCTCTCTTCTATTTTTCCCCTCTCTTCTATTCTGTCTTTTCCCCTGGAGCGGCTTGTCAGTCACACTCTCACTGCTCTGCCCCCTGCAGTTGGAAGGAGCTCTAGTGGAACGCTCCATCTGTCTCCAGGGAGGGGGGGGGAGCGGGGTCTGCCCATCTCATGAACCCTCCCACGCCACCATGAGAAAAGAGGGAGGAATGAAAGGGAGAAGCGAGGAGAAATGACCCGTGCTGTTTTCAGAAGCACTGATCTTCTCTCGCCCATCAGGGCTCATCATCCCTCCCTCCATCCCTTTTTCCTTCCATCCCTCGTGTGGAGATGGCACATGCCGTCTCAGAGCACATATTCAGACTTATGCAGATTTTAATGCTGTTCATCAAAACAAGACAAAGTAACCGTGGTAACCGCATGTTACCTCACAAAGCGAGATTTAGAAAACAGTTAGAGCTGTTTTCTAATAAGTTTTCTCATACATGGAGACAAGCAGAGTGGAGGGGTTTAAATGACGTTCAGGCGTGAGTGTGCTGACAGTCAAAAGGTTGGGAGCAATTCCATCAACATTCCAGTCAATTGCTCTCCCATGGAGACATTCCTGCTGAATTGACCTCAACTCTATAGTGTGACGAACAGGTGTTTCTTCCCACCAGGGGGCAGTGAAGGGTTAGAGAGTAAGCTTGGACACATACAAGAGCTAAAATGAGGGGTTAGTTTGTTGTCTACAATAGTACATAATGCATCTCTATGTTTTATATTTGACACCACGTGTCTGTTTTACAGTTAAAACTCCCTAGTCCCTTATCAACCTAGTGGGAATAAATTGGTACAAACTATCACTGTTTTCATGGTCAAACCGGAAGTCAAAACATAGGCCGCTCAAGGCCTATCTATCTCTATATCAAACCATACAGCAATGAAACCATGCACACAGCAAAATATTTATGGACAACTGAGGTCTCCCAATGTTACATGTGACCCATCCTGCTTTGGCGCGATGTCTCTGAGCCTCTGAGACCCAGACGCTTCCTGTCATATCTCCCTTTATGTGATTCCTCAGCCAGGGTCCCCAGAGGGACTGACCTGCCAGCAGTCTGAGAAAGAGCCATTTGACTGGGCTTTGACTGGGCTTTTGAGCTGCTTAGCTGTAATGTCAGTGGCTGGGTCTTTTCAGATAGAATGGAGGGGGAAATGTCAGAGGAGATGATATCAGCTGGATTCAGTGAAGAGCGTCTCCTAGGTGGCCACCTTTTTCGACTTTGCTCCGAGGTCGGCGGAGGTCGCAAAGGGACAGAAAAGGGGATGATAACTCAGACGAATGCGAACATCTTCCAATTTACTGTACAACCCTCCTCTGAGGAAAAAGTGAGGGAAGGAGGGAGGACCTGACAGACGGACAGAGAGAAAGATGTAAAGGAGATTTGCTATCGCTCCAAAAACTTTTAAGCTTTATTTCCTGTATTATAATACCTAGATGTCACTGAAATGTGGAAAGAAGATGGCCTGATTTTGTCACCTCGGCCCGACCACCTACAGTAGGCTACTGCAGTACTTCAGATACGAAAGGACTTGTTAATAGGACACAGGGATGGAAACTTCTCTTAAGGTATTAGGGCATATTTTATTTTTTACTGTAACTTTGTATGATTGATCTATTTTGGGTTTGCTTCAGCCAAAATTGCAATTTGCATTGCTCTTCTCATGCCAATAAAGCTTGTTTGAATTTGAGAGAGGGAGAGAGACAGGGACAGGAGGGCAGCTCTGTCCCAACCCTAACCTCAAACCCTAGATCATCCTTGGCCCTTGGCCACTCACTAGCTCGTACTCCCACGCTGATTACTTCCTGGTCTGAAGCCCCTGCGGTTTAGAAATGATTTAAAAATGGTTTTCATTTCCTGTGCAGGAGCAGGGCGGGCAAAGAGGAGGAGGTAGGGAGAAGGGGGTAGGATTAGGGGAGGAGAGGGGGTTTTTGATATGGAAAACGTGTGGGCGACAAGGGAGAAGAGGGCTGGAGCCATGTTTGAAGGGTGTGTTGTTTTGTAGGGTATTACGAGGGCTGGCGGTGCGGTCTTTGCCTGCGGGGTCGTGCAACGTTTTGCGGTGTTCTATTACAACGCTCATTTCCGACCGTGGTTCAGATTGGGATCAGACAGGGTTCTAGAAGTTTCCCCCTTACTCCTCTTTCTCCTCTTCCACAACTCCCTAGATCCCTTTGGACCTCTGAAATCACACACTACTCTGTGTTGGATGTGTAATGAAAATGAATGATGTAACATACTCTCACTACCCAGTTTTCAACTTCTACTTCAACAACAACCTCATTGTCATAACTAACTACCACAAGTGCAAGTCAGACAGTTCGTCTCACCTATAACACATTTACATTTTTGCTGTACCATACTCAACAAAAAAAACAATATTGTGCAGAGAGCCGAAGAAACAACCCGAGACCAAGTATTTCTCTGTTTATTGTGCGGCGTCCGTTGGTGTCTCTCAGCTGCACTTGCTCTCCCTGGAAAATGGAAGGGTCGGTGTGACATCACAATGCTCTTCCTAGGTCGCCGGGGAAATAGGAAGTGATAGAGTTGATAAGGGAAGCGGTATCAGTGCTGCCCAAATGCACCATCCGGCATCTGTGTGGAGAGGGGGAGATAGATACTGTACTCTGTAGTGGCCTGATTGTGTGCTCCGTCTCCTTCTCCTTTGTTGACCACTCACAATGAACAAAGCAGAGAAAGAAAGAAAGAGAGAGAGAGAGAGAGAGAGAGATTGTGCTCCTCATTGACTCAAATGGCAAATACATTCAAGAGGGTAAACTTTTTCACAGACACAAAGTGGCTAAACTCTGGTGCCCAAACAACAAGGCATACCCTGGAGCTGTTGTCAGAGGACAGACTAAGGTCCCCCAGCCATATCATAATTCACACGGGCACAAATGACCTGAGGGCCCAGCAGGAAAGGGTGGCAACAGCACTAATAAAGGGAGTGATTGACAAAGCTTCTTCCACTTTCCCCAACGCAAAAGTGGTTATTTCCACCCTGCTACCACAAAAATACTTTCACCCTGCCACCATACAGCGGGTGAATGCAATAATTTTGTGAGACTGTGCCTCAAAACCTAATGTCTACCTGGCCCACCACTCCACCCTGGCCTTTACGACCAGGCCCATCTTTACAAGGCAAAAATCCCAACTTTTGCCAGGACCCTGAAGGACATCACCCTCAACCGTAGCCCCAGCTCTTCAAACAGGAGCAAAAGAGCAACAGACACCCCGCCCAAACCAGCGAGACACCCTCCCAGACCTGCAAGACCCCCTCTCGAAGGACCTGCACCGAGAAAACCCACGCCAAGAGGCCCTACACCCAGACCACAGCACCACCAGCCACACCCCAACCAGCTAAGGCCACCCCAAGCCAATGCCGGCCAGACCATATATAGGCCCCCCCATATCAGACCTATGCCCCTTCCGCCCACCCCATGCCCCCCGTGACAAGGATCTAAACATGACAGCAGGACATATGTCCAGGCCGTGAGCAGGGCAACAGGCCCCAATCCCCACTATTACACCTGCCCAAGCCCCATCCTGCAACCTAAGAGGTATGTACAGTATCAGATGCTCAACATGCTCTGCTCACACCTACTGTGATCATCCAGGCCTAAACCACACAAAAACAACACTAGACACTATGGAACACAAAGATTTTACTATCTCATATTGGAATATAAAGTCTGAGGTCGTCTGCCTTTGGCCTAAACAGCAGGAACCCAGACCTCATCAAATACATTAGAAATACAGACATTGTCATCCTACAAGAAACATGGTATAAAGGAGACGGACCCACTGGTTGCCCTCTAGGTTACAGAGAGCTGGTAGTCCCATCCACCAAACTACCAGGTGTGAAACAAGGAAGAGACTCAGGGGGTATGCTAATTTGGTATAGAGCAGACCTAACCCACTCTATTAAAATATTCACAACAGGAACATTTTACATCTGGCTCGAAATTAATAAGGAAATGATCTCAAAAGAGAAAAATGTCCTTATGAGTGCTACCTTTATCCCCCCCAATAGAATCTCCATACTTTAACGATGACAGCTTCTCCATCCTAGAGGGGAGATCAACACTTTCCAGGCCCAGGGACATGTACTAGTCTGTGGCAACCTAAATGCCAGAACTGGACAAGAACCTGGACAAGAACCTGGAGGTGACAGCTTTCCTTCCACCATATGTCCCCCTAGACACAACTACGACAACATAACCAACAAAAACAGGTCACAACTCCTGTAGCTCTGTCGGACACTGGATATGTACAGTCAACGGTAGGCTTCGAGGGGACTCCTATGGTAGGTACACCTATAGCTCATCTCTTGGCAGTAGTACTGTAGACTTTATCACTGACCTCAACCCAGTCTCTTAGAGCGTTCACAGTCAGTCCACTGACACCCCTATCAGATCACAGTAAAATCACACTCTACTTGAACAGAGCTATGCTCGATCATGAGGCATCAAAGCCAAAGGAACTGAATATTATTAAGAAATACTACAGAGGGAAGGAAAATAGTGTGTAAATCTACCAAAAAACAAATAGGCAACAACAAATTAAATACATTCTAGACAGTTTCCTGGACAAAAGGTTTCACTGTAATAGTGAAGGTGTAAACTTGGCAGTAGAAAACCTAAACAGTATATTTGACCTCTCAGCTTCCCTATCAAATATACCATTTCAAGCAGACAACCTAAGAAAACGAACAACAATGATAAACGGTTTGATGAAGAATGCAAAAACCTAAGAAATAAATTGAGAAACCTATCCAATCAAAAGCATAGAGACCTAGAAAACCTGAGCCTATGCCTTCACTATGGTGAATCACTAAAACATACAGAAATACACTACGGAAAAGAAGGAACAGAAATCAGCTCAATGTAAATTAAGAATCCATAGAATCTAACCACTTCTGGGACAATTGGAAAACTCTAAACAAACAACAACATGAAGCGTTATCTATCCAAAATGGAGATGTATGGATAAACCACTTCTTCAATCTTTTTGGCACTATAACAAAGAACAAATAGCAAAAACATATACATGATCAAATTAAAATCTTAGAATCAACTACCAAAGACTACCAGAACCCACTGGATTCTCCAATTACATTAAATTAACTACAGGAAAAAATCCAAACCCTCCAACCAAAAAAAGGCCTGTGGGGTTGATGGTATCCTGAATGAAATTATAAAATATACAGACCACAAATTCCAATTGGATATACTTAAACTCTTTAATATCATCCTCAGCTCTGGCATCTTCCCCAATATTTGGAACCAAGGACTGATAACCCCAATCCACAAAAGTGGAGACAAATTTGACACTAATAACTACCGGGGGATATGCGTCAACAGCAACCGTGGCAAAATCCTCTGCATTATCATGAACAGCAGACTTGTACCTTTCCTCTGTGAAAACAATGTGCTGAGCAAATGGCTTTTGACCAAATTCCCGTATGACAGACCACATATTTTTATTTTTTATTTTATTTCACCTTTATTTAACCAGGTAGACTAGTTGAGAACACCTTTATTTAACCAGGTAGGCTAGTTGAGAACACCTTTATTTAACCAGGTAGGCTAGTTGAGAACACCTTTATTTAACCAGGTAGGCTAGTTGAGAACACCTTTATTTAACCAGGTAGGCTAGTTGAGAACACCTTTATTTAACCAGGTAGGCTAGTTGAGAACACCTTTATTTAACCAGGTAGGCTAGTTGAGAACACCTTTATTTAACTAGGTAGGCTAGTTGAGAACAAGTTCTCATTTGCAACTGCGACCTGGCCAAGATAAAGCATAGCAGTGTGAACAGACAACACAGAGTTACACATGGAGTAAACAATTAACAAGTCAATAATACAGTAGAAAAAGGAGAGTCTATATACATTGTGTGCAAAAGGCATGAGGAGGTAGGCGAATAATTACAATTTTGCAGATTAACACTGGAGTGATAAATGATCAGATGGTCATGTACAGGTAGAGATATTGGTGTGCAAAAGAGCATAAAATAAAATAAATAAAAACAGTATGGGGATGAGGTAGGTAAAAATGGGTGGGCTATTTACCGATAGACTATGTACAGCTGCAGCGATCGGTTAGCTGCTCAGATAGCAGATGTTTGAAGTTGGTGAGGGAGATAAAAGTCTCAAACTTCAGCAATTTTTGCAATTCGTTCCAGTCACAGGCAGCAGAAAACTGGAACGAAAGGCGGCCAAATGAGGTGTTGTCTTTAGGGATGATCAGTGAGATACACCTGCTGGAGCACGTGCTACGGATGGGTGTTGCCATCGTGACCAGTGAACTGAGATAAGGCGGAGCTTTACCTGGCATGGACTTGTAGATGACCTGGAGCCAGTGGGTCTGGCGACGAATATGTAGCGAGGGCCAGCCGACTAGAGCATACAGGTCGCAGTGGTGGGTGGTATAAGGTGCTTTAGTGACAAAACGGATGGCACCGTGATAAACTGCATCCCGTTTGCTGAGTAGAGTGTTGGAAGCAATTTTGTAGATGACATCGCCGAAGTCGAGGATCGGTAGGATAGTCTTACTAGGGTAAGTTTGGTGGCGTGAGTGAAGGAGGCTTTGTTGCGGAATAGAAAGCCGACTCTAGATTTGATTTTCGATTGGAGATGTTTGATATGAGTCTGGAAGAAGAGTTTACAGTCTAGCCAGACACCTAGGTACTTATAGATGTCCACATATTCAAGGTCGGAACCATCCAGGGTGGTGATGCTAGTCAGGCGTGCGGGTGCAGGCAGCGAACGGTTGAAAAGCATGCATTTGGTTTTACTAGCTTTTAAGAGCAGTTGGAGGCCACGGAAGGAGTGTTGTATGGCATTGAAGCTCGTTTGGAGGTTAGATAGCACAGTGTCCAAGGACGGGCCGGAAGTATATAGAATGGTGTCGTCTGCATAGAGGTGGATCAGGGAATTGCCCGCAGCAAGAGCAACATCATTGATATATACAGAGAAAAGAGTCGACCCGAGAATTGAACCCTGTGGCACCCCCATAGAGACTGCCAGAGGACCGAACAGCATGCCCTCCGATTTGACACACTGAACTCTGTCTGCAAAGTAGTATTCACCCTGCACACCCTAACTGACCAAAAAAACAAACCAAAACAAAGGTAAAGTCTTCTCATGCTGATTGATTAAAAAAAGAAGCTTTTGACTCAATTTGGCATGAGGGTCTGCTATACAAATTGATGGAAAGTGGTGTTGGGGGAAAAACATACAACATTATAAAATCCATGTATACAAACAACAAGTGTGCAGTTAAAGTTGGCAAAAAACAGGGCCGGGGAGTGAGACAGGGATGCAGCTTAAGCCCCACCCTCTTCAACATATTTATCAACGAATTGGCGAGGGCACTAGAACAGTATGCAGCACCCGGCCTCACCCTACTAGAATCTGTCAAATGTCTACTGTTTGCTGATGATCTGGTGCTTCTGTCCCCAACCAAGGAGGGCCTACAGCAGCACCTAGATATTCTGCACAGATTCTGTCAGACCTGGGCCCTGACAGTAAATCTCAGTAAGACAAAAATAATTGTGTTCCACAAAAGGTCCAGTTGCAAGAACCACAAATACAAATTCCACCTAGACACCGTTGCCCTAGAGCACACAAAAATACATACCTCGGCCTAAACATCAGCGCCATATGAAACTTCCACAAAGCTGTGAACGATCTGAGAGACAAGGCAAGAAGGGCCTTCTATGCTATCAAAAGGAACATAAATTTGACATTTTAGGATCCGGCTAAAAAATACATGAATCAGTTATAGAACCCATTGCCCTTTATGGTTGTGATGTCAGGGATCCGCTCACCAACCAAGAATTCACAAAATGGGAAAAACACCAAATTGAGACTGCATGCAGAATTCAGCAAAAATACCCTCTGTTTACAATGTAAAACACAAAATAATGCATGCAGAGCAGAATTAGGCCGATACCCGCTAATTATCAAAATCCAGAAAAGAGCTGTTATAGTCTATAACCACCTAAAAGGAAGCGATTCCCATACCTTCCATAACAAAGCCATCACCTACAGAGAAATTAACCTGGAGGAGAGCCCCTTAAGCAAGCTAGTGCTGGGGCTTTGTTCACAAACACAAACAGACCCCACAGAGCCCCAGGACAGCAACACAATTAGACCCAACCAAATCATGAGAAAACTAAAAGATAATTACTTGACACATTGTAAAACATTTACAAACATTTACAAACAGAGCAAACTATAATTTTATTTGGCCCTAAACAGAGAGTACACAGTGGCAGAATACCAAACCACTGTGACTGACTCAAAATTAAGAAAATCTTTGACTATATACAGACTCGGTGAGCATAGCCTTGCTATTGAGAAAGGCTGTCGAAGGCAGACCTGGCTCTCAAGAGAAGACAGGCTATGTGCACCACAAAATGAGATGGAAACTGAGCTGCACTTCCTGACCTCCTGCTAAATGTATGACCATATTAGACACATATTTCCCTCAGATTATGCAGACCCACAAAGAATTTGAAAACAAATACAATTTTAATAAACTGTCATATCTATCTTATGTTTATTTATTTTCCATTTTATTCTTGAACTATTTGCACATCATTACAACACTGTATATATATATATACATAATATAACATTTGAAATGTCTTTATTCTTTTGGAACGTTTGTGAGTGTAATGTTTACTGTACATTTTTTATTGTTTATTTCACTTTTGATTATTATTGATGTCACTTGCTTTGGCAATGTAAACATATGTTTCTCATGCCAATAAAGCCCCTTAAATTTAAATTGAGGGAGAGAGAGAAGAGAGAGGAGAGAGAGAGAGAGAGAAGAGAGGGAGAGAGGAGAGACAGAGGAGAGAGTGAGAAGAGAGAGAGAAGAGAGGGAGAGGTAGAGAGTATGGTACTGTTAGAGGGCATGAGAAAGTGCTTGGGAGAGAAGGAAGAGGGGTTATACACTGCCATAATACCGTTATGATGCTGTAATAAGAATGTCATGTCACCTGACATAACATGTGATAGTAAAAGAAAAACAGTTATGTACGCATGGGAGCGTACATAACACTTTCACAAACTGTCATTTACCTACACTGTTTCCTTTTGTCAGTTTTAGTGTCATGACATTCATGTCATGTTATGAACGGTCATAGCTTCTTATGGCAGCCCTCATGCCATCCTTATGTCAAGGTTACGAGTATAATATGTCAACAACAGAATTCCGTGAGGGTCTTGCTATAACATGGGAGTCTTTAACGCCAGCTCAGTGGCCCCACAAAACATAGACCCACCCAGGACAAGTTAGAGACACACCAAGGATTAGTTAGAGACCCACCCAGGACTAGTTAGAGACCCACTCCGAATTAGTTAGAGACCCACCCAGGACTTGTTAGAGACACACCCAAGACTAGTTAGAGACCCACCCACGACAAGTTAGAGACCCACCCAGGACTAGTTAGAGACACACACAGGACTAGTTAGAGACCCACCCAGGACTAGTTAGAGACCCACCCAGGACTAGTTAGAGACACACACAGGGCTAGAGACACATCCAATACTAGTTAGAGACCACCCAGGATTAGTTAGAGACACACCCAGGACTAGTTAGAGACCCACCCAGGACTAGTTAGAGACCCACTCAGGACTAGTTAAGAGACCCACCCAGGATTAGTTAGAGACCCACCCAGGACTAGTTGGAGACCCACCCAGGCCTAGTTATAGACACACCCAAGACTAGTTAGAGACCCACCCAGGACTAGTTAGAGACACACACAGGACTAGTTAGAGACACACACAGGGCTAGAGACACATCCAAGACTAGTTATAGACCCACCCAGGACTAGTTAGAGACCCACCCAGGATTAGTTATAGACACACCCAGGACTAGTTAGAGACACACCCATAACTAGTTAGAGACACACCTCAGACTAGTTAGAGACCCACCCAGGATTAGTTAGAGACTCACCCAGGACTAGTTAGAGACCAACCCAGGACTAGTTAGAGACCCACCCAGGACTAGTTAGAGACCCACCCAGGACTAGTTAGAGACACACCCAAGACTAGTTAGAGACCCACCCAGGACTAGTTAGAGACCCACCCAGGACTAGTTAGAGACACACCCAGGACTAGTTAGAGACCCACCCAGGACTAGTTAGAGACCCACCCAGGACTAGTTAGAGACCCACCCAGGACTAGTTAGAGACCCACCCAGAACTAGTTAGAGACACACCCAGGCCTAGTTATCCACCCACCCAGAGCATTTCCAGACCACCAAGAATTACACGGCCCTCTAAAAGTTTGTGTGAAGACCCATGGCGCAAGAAAAAAGTCATTTGGAGACAGAAACAGAAAGGAGCTGTGAGAAAATTGTGTGAAAGATGCTATCCAAAATAGACTCAAAGTGCCTCAAGCTGTTTCATTATATTCATTTGATACATCTCCACACTTGAAATCAACTTCACAAATCAATCAAATACTCTTCCATTGCCTTTATTTGATAAATGCTTATAATTGAAACCATAAGGGGGATATAAGGGGAGTCTTTTATGAAGATAGCATCTTCACAGATGGAATATCCACAGATGGGGTCTGCTCCCACTCTTCGCCTTTTACCAACCACATTGTGTGCAGTGTCCCAATACAATACTAGAGTAGCTTCCTTTCCTCATTTTTGCTCATCACTACTGTTCTAAAAGGACGTAAAGTAAAGGACATTATTTATAAGTATTGGGACAGAGCCCTTCCTTGTCTCCCTCTCTCTTAACGAGACCATTTTATACCCGAGAGGCTGACTAATTAGCTAACTCTGCTCGTTACCACCCCTCCACACAGATGTAGCATATGCAAATAATGCCTTATCACTTTACAGCCATGGGGAGGAGGTGGGGTTGCAGCACATCCTGTGAAGTGAAGACACACACATAAATACATGCATGTGCACACACACACACACACACACACACACACACACACACACACACACACACACACACACACACACACACACACACACACACACACACACACACACACACACACACACACACACACACACACACACGCACACATGTACACTTGCATGCACACACAAACACATCTAACTGTCAACTGGTATGCTAAAACAGTTTTTTGTATGCATGCACACCTACAGACACGGACAAAATATGCACCAAACAACTATGGGGTGTATTTCATGAGACAGACTGATATTTGGCCCTTGACCTGAGACCTATGACATTCACAACAGTAGGACAGAAATACCTTTGACCACTCTTTGACCGCACTGGGAAAAATCCCTTTTGTAGCGGTCCTAAAAAAGCTGATGCCTCAAAACTCAAATCTCACGGCCCAGTCACATCCTCTCTTTGGTCCACAATCTCCTTATGACACACACACACGCACACGCACACACACACGCACACACGCACACACACACACACACACACACACACACAATCTCCGTACAACAGCCTCTGGACTTCCCCAGGATGCCTCTGTTTGCACTCATGCTCCAGGGAGGGCAGCTCTGCTTGACCCGCTCGTCCTGTGGACCGCCACCGCCACACCGGTCGAACCCTCTGCTTTTGTCCTGCTGTGCCCAACCAGTTGGCGATTTCCTCCCCACGTAGATCCTGCAGCAAATAATATTTAACGTTTGTGAGATAAAAGTCCACCTCTAAATGTGTTGTCGGACTGTCTGTTGTTGAATGTTTTTGGGTAAGTGTATGTGTGAGCACAAGTGTGTTATTAAAAGATGATTCCTTAGCTCGTCACCTAGTCCTGGTTAGTTCCACTGCTAAAGTTCTGCAGAAGTACTTCCAGAACAACTGGCTTTGCAATGTATTATGGGATCAGTCGAAATGGACAATGACTAACAAGGAGTGCATATCAAAACTGTGCATTGCAGTTAATGACCCCAAACAACAAAGACAAAACGCTTCCATAAGTAAACAAAAAAAACTGATTCCATGTTCTGGGCTGGAGGAAAGGTCCTTCCTGAGACTTGCATAGGGTACTGGGTTAATTTAGGATGTCCTGTATGCACACTGCTATAGTAGGCCTCTAGAGGGCGATAGTGCCGGAACTTACAATGGAGGGAACCTTCCACCACCACACAGGCACAATGGCCTCAGTCAGCCAGCCAGGGAGAAAGTGGGTGTACCTCAATAGTCTACAAACTCAGTTCCTTGGGTCCCCCCTGGGTGCACGTTTTGGTTTTTGCCCTAGCACTACACAGCTGATTCAAATAATCAACTCATCATCGAGCTTTGATTATTTTAATCAGCTGTGTAGTGCTGGGGGGGGGTACCAGGACTGAGTTTGGGAAACCCTCAATCTAAAGTATCTTCCTCTCCTTGTCTCCTTTCCTAAACTAATGTAAAAAAATAAAAACTGTCTTGTTGACCGCAAATACCTGTTATGGATCCACCATATTACCTTCACATATTCTGTTGTTATATCGGTGCAGATGAAAGAAAGAAGATGAGGAGAGAGAAGCCAGTTTAGACTATTGGGACGCACCCTGTGACTGTGTGAGTGGGTAAGAGAGGGAGCAGGATGGGAAAGGGAAAAGAAAGTGGGGGCCTTGGCTCCTCTCCTCTGGGCTTGATCAGCGTGGCTCAGTGGTAATCACACACGCGCTGATTAACAAGCTGCGCAAACACACCCAGCCTGATTGAGCTGCCCGGGTAAAGAAAATAACAGGCAATCTGTGAGGACGCCTGTGACACTAACCCCCCAAAGACCCCTCCACCACTATCACTCCATCCCATCCAGCCAGCCGTGGGCAAGCAACACCACATACAGATACAGACAGACCATCCAGCCAGCCAGCAGGCAACACCACATACAGATACAGACCATCCCATCCAGCCAGCCGTGGGCAGGCAACACCACAGATACAGACAGATACAGACAGACCATCCAGCCAGCCAGCAGGCAACACCACATCCAGCCAGCCACAGATACAGACCATCCCATCCAGCCAGCCAGCAGGCAACACCACATACAGATACAGACCATCCCATCCAGCCAGTCGTGGGCAGGCAACACCACATAAAGATACAGACAGACCATCCAGCCGTGGGCAGGCAACACCACATACAGATACAGACCATCCCATCCAGCCAGTCGTGGGCAACACCACATACAGATACAGACCATCCCATCCAGCCAGCCAGCAGGCAACACCACATACAGATACAGACCATCCCATCTAGCCAGCCAGTCGTGGGCAGGCAACACCACATACAGATACAGACCATATTATCCAGCCAGCCAGCAGGCAACACCACATACAGATACAGACCATCCTATCCAGCCAGTCGTGGGCAGGCAACACCACATACAGATACAGACCATCCCATCCAGCCAGCCAGCAGGCAACACCACATACAGATACAGACCATCCTATCCAGCCAGTCGTGGGCAGGCAACACCACATACAGATACAGACCATCCCATCCAGCCAGCCAGCAGGCAACACCACATACAGATACAGACAGACCATCCAGCCAGCCATGGGCAGGCAACACCACATACAGATACAGACAGACCAGAAAGCAGAGGGCAACACAGACCCTCAGTGCATGCACAAGGCCTTCTGTCGGTGTCTCTCTCTCTTTACTCTCTCTTTTTCTTGCCAGGCCACGAAGCCATCGTCTCTCTAAACAGCTCAAGAGAGCATACATTACACACACACACACACACACACAGCGGCCATCTCCTGGAGGATCCTTCTGCAGGTTGGGGAGAGCGTGCCGTTCTGCTCAGTCCTCAACTCACCGAGGTGGGGGGGCTTTATAATGAGAAGGCCGCTCTGTTTTCAATGGCAGAGGCCCAGGCCTATCATCAGCCCTATACCCACCTCTGTTTCTCTCCTTGTCTCTCTTCCCCACTGTCTCTGTTTACCTCAGTCTCTCTGCCTCAGTCTCCCTGCCTCTCTCCTGTCTCCGTTTGTGCTTCTGTCTCTCTGCCTCTGTCTTTGTCTCTTCTACATCTCTCTGCCTCTCTCCCTATGCCTCTCTCCTGTCTCCGTTTGTGCTTCTGTCTCTCTGCCTCTGTCTTTCTCTTCTATATCTCTCAGCCTCTCTCTCTACCTCTCTCTCTGCCCCTCTCTCTCCTAATGTCTCTGTCTTTCTCTTCTACATCTCCCTGCCTCTCTCTCTACCTCTCACTCTGCCCCTCTCTCTCCTAATGTCTCTGTCTTTCCATCTATTCCTTTGTCTCTGTCTGCTTCTCTCGTCTCTGTAATGGTCTCTCTCTGGGTATCTGATAAGCCAGTTGGTTGCCACCACTCACAGTCACAAAGTAGATGATGTCTCCACTCACGCACAAACCCTATGGTGGGCATGTGTGCAGAGAAAAAGCATGGATAGGGTTAAACTCAGCCCCCCCCCCCCTGCCTCCGAGCTGCAAATTAAACCAGATGGACTCATTTATAGCCAATTAGCTCCAGCTCTATAAGTGGAGCCTCACCTACGCAATTAAATAGCTTTATTGAAACCTCCCAGCAACTCTCCAACACAACATTTCAATGTGAGAGCCCTCGTCTGCCCCTAACCACAGATCTAGGATCAGATTACCAAACGCCCCAGTCCTAACCTTAACCAAGTGGGCTGGTGAAAAAAAGTCTGACCCTGAATCTGTGCGGTTAAGGTACCTTCTATCTATACTCCCTCACCCACAATGAGTATACACACCCAACAAAACCACACACTCACTAGTATACATACAGGCACACTACATAAACACTACTAGCACAGGAGGTAGGTGGCACCTTAATTGGGTAGAATGGTCTCGTGGTAATGGCTGGAGCGGAACACGTGGAATGGTATCAAATCCACCAGACACATGGCTTCCATGTGTTTGATGCCATTCCATTTGCGTCGTTCCAGCCATTATTATGAGCCTTCCTCCCCACAGCAGCCTCCACTGACTACTAGGGCTGTCACACACATGCACACACACCTACCTGTGTACATTTTTTTTGAGGTGTGCTCTCTCTCTCTAAGGGTTAAGGGTTTCACATTTGGAGAAATTACACTCTAATTGTTTTATATTTTGACATTTTGTCAGTAAATGCAGCTCTGTCTCAGGTTCTGTTGTTGTGCAGTGGTTACACAGCCTTTCCTCTACAGGGAGCCATGTTTTCCTGTGTCTACCCTTTTAATGGCAAGGCTGTGCTCACTGAGTCTGTACTTTGTCAAGGTTTTTCTAAGGTTTTGATCAGTAACCATGGTCAAATATTTAGCCACGGTGTACTGTCGATTTAAGGCCAGATAGCACCGCATTTTGCTTTGTGTTTGTGCTTGTGTTTCCCAATAAGCAATGTAGTTTTGTTTTGACTGTGTTGTAATTTCGTTTTATTCTAATTGATTGGATATTCTGGTCCTGAGGCTTCAGTGTCTTAGTAGAACAGGTTTGTGAACTCAGCCCCAGAACCAGCTGGATGAGGGGACTCTTTTCTTTGCTCAGCTCTTGGTATTGCAGGGCTTGGTAATGATATGAGAGGGGGTCACTGTATTTTAGATTTTTCCAAAACTTCATTGCTCTTTTTTGAGTTTTTATTATTAGTGGATATTGGCCTAATTCTGCCCTGCATGCATTGTTTGTAGTTTTCCTCTGGACATGTAGGGGAATCTTACAGAACTCTGCATTCAGGGTTTCAATGGGATGGTTGTCCCATTTGGTGAAATCTTGTTTTGCAAGTGGACCCCACACCTCGCTGCCATAAAGTGCAATTGGTTCAATGACATATTCAATTCGTTTTAGCCAAAGTTTAATAGGTATTTAAATGTATATTTGTTTTTTAATGGCGTAGAATGCCCTGCGTGATTTCTCTTTTAGTTCATTCACTGCATCATTAAGGTGTCCAGTTGAGCTTATTTTTAATTTTACTTTGTGCAGTACTCTATATATTTTGTACCAATTGAGAACTTTGGTGTAAAGGATTTCCTCCTCTTCTTCCGAAGAGGAGAGGCGAAACGGATCAGAGGACCAATATGCGGCGTGGTAAGTGTCCATGGTTCTTTTAATATGTAAACTTACACATGAACAACTGATACAACAAAACAAGAAACGTGTGAAACCCTAAACAGCCCTATCTGGTGCAAAACACAAAGACAGGAACAAACACCCACAAACACGCAGTGAAACCCAGGCTACCTAAGTATGATTCTCAATCAGAGACAACTAATGACACCTGCCTCTGATTGAGAACCATACTAGGCCGAAACATAGAAATACCCAAATTATAGAAAAACAAACATAGACTGCCCACCCAACTCACGCCCTGACCATACTAAATAAATACAAAACTAGGGAAATAAAGGTCAGAACGTGACATTTTGTCTAATGCCCTGAGATCTGGATCTACTCTGGAAAATACTCCCAGGTCTGGCAGTACTGCTCTAGCAGGTCCAGGCTCTGTTGTAGGCCATGTGCTGTGGGTGACAGCAGACATAGGTCATCTGCGAAGAGTAGGCATTTAATTTCTGAATTGTGGAGACTAACACAATACCAGGGGCTGAGGATTTTCTAGAATAGTGGCCAATTTGTTTATGTAAATATTGAAGAATGCAGGGCTCAGATTGCAACCCTGGCGAAGGCCCGGCCCCTGGTTAAAGAATTCCGTTCTTTTCTTGCCAATTTTGATGCTGCACGTATTTCCAGTATACATTGATTTCATTCTGTCATATGTTTACCCCCTACACCACTTTCAATAACTTTGTAGAACAGTCCTGTATGCCAAATGGAATCAGATGCTTTTTGGAAGTCGATAAAGCAAGCGTACATTTTGGTGGACATGTTTATCTATCAGGGTGTGTAGGATGTAAATATGATCAGTCGTGCGATGTTTTGGTATAAATCCAATTAGGCTTTTACTCAAGACATTGTACTTATTAAGGAAGTTTAGAACTCTTACATTTATATACTATAGAAAACCTTCCCCAGGTTACTGTTCACACAAATGCCTCTGTAATTGTTAGGGTCAAATTTGTCTCCGTTCTTAAAAATTGGGGTTATGAGTCCTTGATTCCAGATGTCAGGGAAATAACCTACACTCAGGATCAAATTAAACAGTTTTAATATAGCTAATTGAAATGTCACACTAGTGTGTTTGAGCATCTCATTTAGGATGCCATCAGGTCCGCATGCTTTTTTATATTTGAGGGCCTGAAGTTTCTTATAGAGCTCCTGGTCAGTAATTGGGGAGTCCAGTGGATTTTGATTGTCCTTTATAGTTTTTCTAATCCATTCAAACTCTCATGAATGTTGCATTGTTTTGCGTTTGTGTCAATTTGAACAGTGTTGTAGAGTGTTTTACAATGGGTTGTCCATATGTCACCATTTTGTATCGCTAATTCCTCTTGTTTTGATTTGTTTTGTTTCTTCCAATTTTGTCAGAAGTTGTTTGTGGACTCCTCAATTAGTGTCAACTGCTTGCTGTTGTACTGTACTTTTTTGGTTCTGAGTGTACGTCTATAGAGTTTTAAAGGCGTAATTCACCATTATTTGGGTCTCTGTGCTTTTGTTGGATAGTGTTCTAAGTTTTTTCCTTATAATTTTACAATCTGCATCAAACCAGTTGTCATCTGTGGGCTTTTGTTTTGTTTTTGACCAATTTCAGTTGTGCTTCTTTTGCCGTTTGCCTGAATATATAGTTGATGGTTTTTACTGCTAGATTGATGCCTTCTTTACTGTGAGTGAATTTGGTATCCAGAAAGTTATCTAAGAGTGGTTGGATATTTTGGTTACTGGTAGCTTTCTGGTATTCTTCTGTGCTGTTTTGGGCCCATCTATATGAATGTCTGATGCTGTACAGCTTACTGGGCTGTGAATGTCTGATGCTGTACAGCTTACTGGGCTGTGAATGTCTGATTGTTTCCATGTCTGTTCTTTTGAGGCACAATGTAATTTGAATGTGATCAGACAAAGGTGTTAGTGGCTTGACAGTGAATGAGTTGAGAGAGAAGGGGTCAATGTCTGTAATCATATAGTCTACTGTACTGTGGCCAAGAGGTGAGCAGTAGGTGAATCTCCCCATTGACAAAGTACAGACCCAGGCTTCGACAGAGCTGCAACAGATCCCTTCCGTTTTTGTTGACGGTGCTGTCACTGTTGTTTCTATGGGGAGATGAAGACAGTTAGAAACAGTATGGCCTGTAATAAAGCTGTCCCCTCGTGTGCTCGTTAGATCAGGTAGTGTTCCTGTGCGAGCATTTGTGTCCCCACAGATGAGCACATTTCCCTGGGCCTGGAAATGGCACATCTCTTCCTCAAGGGTGGGGAAGATCTCCTCTGAGTAATATGGGGATTCTGAGGGGGGATATACTGTATATTGCAAAGAAACACATATTTTTCTGTCAATACAAGTTATTTTTTCAGTTTTAACCAAATGTGATATTTATTAATTTTGAGGGGATCAATTAAGTTTTGTAGTTCGGATTTGTACCAAATGATCGGTCCTCCAGAGTCTCTGCCTCTATTGACAGAGCTCGTGTTTCTGTGATGGCACATTT